>NC_142942.1:30307745-30537745 GCF_046866305.1 Octopus bimaculoides
CGGTTTCGTTGTTCTGACTGCATATCGGGCAGGCCGGTTCAGTGTTTCTTAGACCGTGTCTGTAGACCTTTTCTCGAACGGGCAACGCTCCCCGATAGCACTGTCAGGCCAGGGATCTCTGGAAATTGTCCATAGGTCCTGGCCCAAAAGCGGTCCTGGAGAGGCGAGTCAGGTATCTCCTGTCGACGCTCAGAGTCTCCCCAAGAACGTCGTTGGACCTCCTCCCCACTAATCCTCTATAGAACGCCTTGGTGGAATTGAAATTACACAAGTTTGAACCCAGATGGCAGAGCTGCTCGAGAGCATGGCGACACTCGTGGAGCCATCCGTCCAACCTCAGGCTCTGCTTGATCCATGATTGCAGTTCGATCAATGAGACGAGCTGCGGAAAAGCGGGTCTCACAAATGGCGACGACACCTATTCACCGTCGTCTATGAAACGCTGGAGATGTCGCAGTTTCAGCACATGTCTGTGCATCATCAATCACGGCATACCCAGCCCTCCATTTAGCGGACGTTGATAGTAAATGGATCGCCTAACAATCTCAACGCTTCCCTTCCACAAAAAGCGGAAGAGTATGCTTTCCAGTTTCGTGATGGTTGGGTCGGGACAAGAACGAAAGTCAGACGGTAGTAGATGAAGGATGCGATGTACGCATTCGCCACCTCAGCCCGACCTTTTAGAGATAGCTTCCTCTCGGCCCATAACTGGATGATAAATAGATAGATAGATAGATAGATAGATAGATAGATAGATAGATAGATAGATAGATAGATAGATAGAGAGACATTCATATATATATATATATATATATATATATATATATATATATATATATATATATATATATATATATATATATATATGTATGTATATATATGTGTGTGTGTGTGTGTGTGTGTGTGTGTATGTATGCATGCATGCATGTATGTATGTATGTATGTATGTATGTATGTATGTATGTATGGAGGAATTTCAACCATGTTTCGTGGTCTGCTACCACAACAGCTCCTTTATAGGATCCAGTTAGCTGAAGACATCATCAGGAGGAACCACGTCCGGTTTCGGCCCCTACTCCTCTACCGTTTTGACGTGGCGGGGCCCCTCCTTTCGGAGGTGTCTTCAGCTCTAGTGTTGGGTGCATGTCTTCTTTCTTCTATTCCCTGGCCTCTTCGATGCAGCATCAACGAGTGTCAGCGTCCGACTGATCGTCGTGTCAAGTTCCCCTTTTTATATCTGCTGCTAGGCTCCAGCAGGCAGCCCCAGCTAGTTGTCACGTGACACTGTCTAAATTTCCCGCTGCTAGGGTCCAGTAGGCAGCACCAGCAAGTTGTCACATGACACTGTCTAAACTTCCCGCTGCTAGACTCCAGCAAGTAGCTCCAGCAAGTTGTCACATGACACTGTCTGAACTTTAACTGACAATGGAGGGCGCGAAGCCACTTCAGTGTCAGCCTGTCTCACCTAGACTTGTTATGACTTTCAAGCCATATTCGGTCTTCCCGCTTCAGCCATATATAGAAGCTGGCTTTTTCGACCGCCTCCTGTATCCTCCTTATCAGTTTTCTAAGTTCCGAGTTTGAAAACGCAAATCTTCTCTTGAATAGCGTTGTCATTTTTCTTTCAATGAAGCCTCTAGCCCCCACTGCCAGATGGTAGTACTCGACAGTCCATCCCTGTTCTCTGCACTCTTCGATTAGTTTTTCATATCTCTTCTCCTTTCGTTTCTCTGCATTGTCGATGTTTTCTTCCCATGGTACTGTCAGTTCTAGCAAGATTCCTATTCTCTGTTCTGTGTCCCATATGACTAAGTTTGGTCTTTTTGTTGTTTTTATAAGTGGAAAAATTGCTAGACTTCCCAAATCCGTGGCCAGCTCCCAGTATCCCTTCCATCTTTCGTCTATCTCATATATTTTATTTGGAGGCCTGATCTTATGTCCTTTTCCCTCCTTCTGGAAGTATATTTTCCTGCGCTTTTCCACTTTGGGGTACTCTCCTCTGTTGTATACCTCGATCTTCTCCTTGAGTGCTGCACTTATGACGCCAAGGACTTGATTATGGCGCCATGTATACCTTTCCAGTACTAGTCTGCAGTTTGACAGAACGTGTCTCACCGTCGCTTTCTCCCCGCATCCACATTCATCGGTTGTTTTTATGTTCCATCGAACTAAGTTCGCCGGTGAGGGTAGAACGTCGAAGGTAGACTTGATCAGGAAGGCTGTTCTTGCTTGTTCCCAAGCCCAAAGTTCCTTCCATGAGATTCTGCGACTGACCACGTTTTCCACCCATCTCAGGCACTGCCCCTGTTGACTGCATTGCACCAAATGTACATTCCGCCTTTCTTCTTCCTCCTTTCTCACTTCGTGTACCACTGCCTCTTTCATCTCTTTTACACTGCTCTTGCAAAATGGCCTGAAACTGCTCGTCCCTAGGTCGGCTCTTGCTTCTTGCGTTGCTCCAACTATATCGGCATGTTTTAGTATTCCGATCGCCCTGTTTACTGCCTCTTCCGCATTCCATTTCCTCCCTGTTCGTACCTTTGGAGGGTTTTCTCGGATGCTCTGATCTTTTGAATACCTTAGCATCATTACTGTCCTCGCCTTTCCTGCTTTATATTCCTCGGTGATCGATATATACGGAGCAAATAATTCACGAGAAAATATTTGTGAAGATATCATTGAATCTATTATTATCTTGTGCAACACAGAATCAATAATATAGGCGATTGCAGGCCCCCCAAAAGCATTAAATAGCTGGAGGATTTCTGTAGTTATTATCAGTGTATTTTGGCGATTTAAATAAGAGTTTTGACTGTTACTTCCAGTGGGTAGACATACTTAGTATGTCCTTTGATTAGTTATATATATATATATATATATATATATATATATATATATATATATATATATATATATATATAATATATATATACTCTTTACTCTTTTACTTGTTTCAGTCATTTGACTGTGGCCATGCTGGAGCACCGCCTTTAATCGAGCAAATCGACCCCATGACTTATTCTTTATAAGCCTAGTACTTATTCTATCGGTCTCTTTTGCCGAACCGCTGAGTTACGGGGACGTAAACACCCCAGCATCGGTTTTCAAGCGATGTTGGGGGGGGGGACAAACACAGACACGCAAACATATGCACGCACATACATATATATATACATATATACGACGGGTTTCTTTCGGTTTCCGTCTACCAGCATTAGACGATCGTACTATTCTCGGTTGTACGTGTGAGAATTGTTGCCCAGATATTTGTGAATCTCTCAATGGTAACAACTAAGATAGCAGGTGCCTTTGCCAAATGTTGACACTTCAGCAGCTTTGAGTGGGGAATAGCGTCGAATACTTTCCTATCATCAAGCCATACTGTCGCAAGGCTTCTATAGTGTTTTCATCCTTCAGACAATACAGTTTTGTTTATGAAAAGTTGATTGGCAAATCAGAATACCCTCTTTTCCAATTGCCTGCTCAACAGTTGTTAAATCTGCAATGATCTTGGAAGAGTTAGTTGTGGTAGCTTATGTATAGTTTGTACATAACGTTTAGGCAAGTAATAGGCCTATAGTTTTCTGGAAACTTCTGAATCCATAAAAGAATTAGAAAAGAAATTTCGAGCAAAGAAACAAATCTGAAAGCAAAAAGCCTCAAAGTTAGCTTTAAAAATAGTTTTAGTAAGCAGGAAAACAGATAGGATTCTTCTACTACCAAGGAAATAGCCTTGCTAGTTATGTAGAAGAGGTGTCGGTAGAAATTCCTTATACTGCATCGAGTGTAAACTATAGACACTCAGGAGGTGCAAGGATCACAGGCGGGTTAGCAGGTAGACTTTGTATGTGGAAGACGTGCAGGAGCAACAAACACTAAGAGCACACAAAAGATCTTTAAAGATAGTAGGTAGCTGTTCCTAGGTGGCCTAATTAGCAATAGAGTAGGACATTCTGAAAATATGGTAGCTAAAGTAAGAATAGGCTGGAGAAAATTCAAAAGACCATTACCTCCGTTGGCAACAAAAGCTTTCTCTCTCAGAGGAAACGGCTGACTGTATGATGATTGTATAATGTTAAATGGTAATGAAATGTGATCTCTCTCTCTGAATGCAGAGGACATGGAAAGACTAGGAAGACATAAAGCTAACATGCTTTTCGGGATGTGCAACGTAAATGTGCATGAATGATGAAATAGAAATATGTTGAGAGAAAAACTGGGCATAAAGAATATGATGTAGTGTGCCAAAGAGAAGACTGCGTTGGTATGGGTATATAATATGTATAGATGAAGGGAATTGTATAAAGAAGTGCCGATCTTTTTATGTGGATACAGTTTGTTGAAGAGTGAAAAACCAGGAAGAAATGAGGTAGTGAAGGCTGTCCTCAGAATTTTAAGTCTTGCGGAGAAGATGATAAAGGAGAGATGATCAGTGATGATTGGTGACCTAGAAGACATGCCTATCATGACAAAATAGCTTCGGAAAGTGCCAGTGAACTCTCCCGCTTCCCTCAACTTCATATTTACCTTCGACCATCGACCCATCCATGTTCACCATTCACCGCTACACACATTTCTAGTCATCACTCTGCCCACGCACGCTTATAACTTACTCACCTAGCCTTCCCAATCTTCTGGCCCCACACTCTCTTCTATGTATTTCTTGTACCCTAACAGCACACCCTGGTGCCTAATCATCATCATCTTTGTCTCTCTCTTTCCAGATCTTTACATCCACTCATCCTTATATAATGCGAGGTGCCCATATATCCCCTCTACAGCAAGAGACCAGTTCCTGTCCTTTCTGTCACACTTTATCCCCTCAGTACTGAGTACAAAGCCACTTCCATCCCTGCTATACAGCCACTCACTAGAATCTTTTTTATCTTGCAAGCTACATGGCAACCGTGCTAGTGCTGGTGCTACGAAAATAGTATCCAGTACACTTCGTAGAGTGGTCGACTTTAGGAAGATCGTCCAGCCATAGAAACCATGTCAAAGCAGATATTGGAATATAATGCAGTACTCCGACAAAATGAATCATATCGAACCGTTCAATAACTAGATAGTCGTGAGTATGTTTGAGCGCGGACCTGCCTTTCTTTTCTTAAACTGTTGATGTGACTTGGAAGAGAATACGATGTTGTTAATAGCACGTCGAACAAAAGCGTAGACCTGTAGTATTAGCTTTAGTTAAAACATGCATTTTTGGACTTCAACGTAGGCTCAGGCGACACTGTCAGTTTACAGCTTTACTCGGTCTGTGATCGGCTGAACTAACTAGCTCCCTCGGACAAGCGTTCTCTACTACGTCCGATTGTCTCTTACATAATGTGCTTGCCGCCATGATTCAATCTTGTTCCTTAACTTCCTCCGTCTTGTTGATTGCTATTGAACTGCTGTCTTTATGTGGAACACGTGTATTTTGCCGTCTTGCAGCGATGTCTTCCCTCCTGTTTGATGAGGGATTGTCGTAGGTTTGTGCCGTCGTAATGGAATATGAAGATTTGAGTTCTTCTTCTTCTTCGGACTTTATGTCGTCTGATGAAGAGCTGGTTAAAAGTCTGAAGAGAATAGACGAAGCAATAGAGGTGAAGAATTATGCAGAGGCGGTGAAAGAGAAAGGCGAAGACGTGTGTCTGGAAGAGTTGAGTTGATTCAAAGAAATGCTTAGAAGAGAGGGGAACGACGTAAAAGTATCCCCCCACACACACATACACAAAGAAGTTTTAAAAGAAAAAAAAACATTATTTACAAGACGTACTCAGCAACAAGGAAAATTGAAATCATGTCGATCGCTCAAGTCGAAAAGGAATTAAAACCGATCTGGCAAGGGATTTCTTACCTTACCAGAGGAAGAAAGTTTGGAACAGTGGAGTTGCAGTTCCGGGAGGTAGCTACTGCTAGACTGCACTTGGCAACAACCTTAAAAACGGATGAAGTAGTGCTTCTACCCATATACCTTGTGAGACGTGCTTCCAGGGTTAGGGTAGAAGATACATCCCCAGAAATTGATGTAGCCTAGCTTGCAGCTGCCATACTGCTGGGCACGGATGAGAAGGTAGTGGTCCTCCAGGCTACCAGAACATCACACAAGAACTATCAAGGGCAGAGCCTAGATATGATAAACCAGACGGCTCCGGAAGACTATGAAAATATGGTCGAGACCATCACGGTCGAAGAGGTGACACTCAGGGTCAGAGTAGAAGGATCCCGCGATGCTATAAATGTGGCCTGAAAGGTCACATTAGTGCGGACTGTCCTCCACTACCCGTGAAGACTAAAGAGAAACCCGAGAGCAGGAAAGAAATCGCGAAGGAAAAAAGAGAAGGAAAAAGCACACTTTGTGAATGATGACCCCCATCCCATATCCACCCGACTCCTACCCACACCCACTCTACCACAACCTCTCCCTACAGATACCAACCCTCTCCATCTCCCACCTGACATAAAGACATGTACAAGCACGCAGGAGCCCCAAACTTTCCCACCCTTGCTCTGTGAGAAAAAATGTTATACTGCACAACGGATAAAAGGAAAAACTTTATGTAATAGACTCGTGAGACAGAGCGCAGAGTACCTTTCGAGAGTAAAGGATTATGAGGAGGATTTTGAGTGGTGGGTCAAGAAAAATAGACACCAGCACAATACCAAAACGGGTAAGCTATCTTGAACTTTTAAAGAAATTTAACATAGACATTCTTCGGAAAGATGAAAGTTAGCTGTTGCAAATAGTGTTTTGAACTGTTACAAATAATGTTTTAACAAAGAAGTTGTATTAACAGGTTCAATGAAGTCGCTCGGAGGTGGGGCCGAACGGCTTCATTTCATTTATCATTTTATCTAATTCATCCTTTCCATCCGTTTTTTTTGTTTCTGTCCCCACCATATGCTTTCCTCTCTGTGATGCTAAGAAAGAAAGAAAGAAAGAAAGAAAGAAAGACAGAAAGGAAGAAAGAAAGAAGGAGTTCCTTGACTTTCTCCGTCTTGTTGATTGCTGTTGAACTGCTGTCTTTATTTGAAACACGTGTGTTTTGCGTCTTGCGACGGTGTTCGACGTCTTCCCTCTTGTTTGATGGGGGAATGTCGTAGGTTTGTGTCGTCGTAATGGAATATGGAGATTTGAGTTCTTCTTCCTCAGACATTACGTCCCTTGTAACGTCTGAAATGTTTGTTTATATTCTACGAGTGCCCGTTTTTGTTTTAGTTTTTAGTATAAAATATTTTTAAATGGATGAATCTATACTATAATGGAGAAAGCTGCTTATTAATTAGGTATGTAACAATTACTGAAAGTACTAAAAGAAAGCAATTATTAAAGGGTTGACTGTATGGTAATATATTTATGAATTCATGTTCTAAGAAATTTCCTATAATTTCGATGTCTCAAGTTTATTGAATTTTTTAACTCCAATTTCTCACAAATTTAAATATTCACTGCGTCCAATTCATCACAAATTTAAATATTCATTCAATTCACTGCGGAGTATTCCATTTTCAATTGCAAAGTCTCTCTTTCTCTTTTAAGTTTTAATTCGCTTTTAATGTATGCGTAATGTAAAAACATTATTTATTGAATGAATTTTTTTTTAAATCCCTGTATAATTTTTGAACGTAGGATAGCAGTGAGAAGAGCCTAGAAAGTTGGGTAATTACTATTAGAAGACGAGGAGAAAAAACAAAACAAAAAGTTACCGACAGTACTCGAAGCTTGCACCTTATTCACAGTTTCCAAGCACAACTTCAACAGTGATGCACACGCAAACACACACACACACACACACCAATACACACTTGCACATACACATAGATACAATACACAAAGATACAATACACACAAATGAAAGGTAATGAATGTGTGTGTGTGTGTGTGTGTGTGTGTACTGTTCACTGACAAAACTTCGTGCTGCATCACTTTTGTGAAGTTTTGTCAATGAAGAGGTCGCGGTTTCAAAGCAACGAAAACATTTTGACACAAATAAAGTTTTAATGCTATAGTGAAACGAACAGTATTTGTGTGTTCTTGAATGGAATACAAACATCTTACACGCTGCAATTGTTTTTCTTTCAGCACACGATCTCAGATCAAGTCACTTGCAATGCAAGTACATCTCTGTAATTTTTTTAAATGACTGTGGATAAATGTCAGCAATGACCTTCTCAGGCTCTCCAATATTTTTATTTCTAAACAGAAACAATCGGGAGCAGAGAGTGGAGTTGCAAGAAATTCATAATCTCTCAAATTTTCTTCTTATAGCATATAAATGTATTTATATGGGAAAATATTGAAAAATATTAATACATGCGAGAGTGATAAAGAAACGAGGAGAGTTGTCTTTGGATGTGCTAGAAACAACAGCTAAATCGCCCTTAAATCACTTTTCCCTTTGAAAATATTAACAATCTTTTTTTTTTTATCGAAAATGCTCTTCCCGTGGTTTTGAAGTACAAAACAAATTTGGCCAAAATAGGTCCGGAGTGGGATGATGAAGGGGAGGTGTAAAAAAAGAGTTTTCAAAACTTGTTCCATGCAAAGATACCTTCCCGACTAATCCCATCATTTAGAAGGATGTGGGTTCAAAAAAAAAAATAGGGAATATCTCCGAAAAAATTTTCCTCAGAAATTTCTTTATAATCGTAATCTATGCGGTCTGAAAGGGATTTGTATAAATTTTCATTAAAAGATACCCATGAGGGGAAAAAGTCAGACCGTGTGAATTTTCTGGAACTCCTCTCTCCATCCCCTCGCAAAAATTCTTTCCCATAAATACTCTGAAGCCACACCATATAAGAAGTATTTGTAGAAAATTTTGTTAAAAAGTATCCATTTTTCTGGGTGTTATGAGGAAACAAAGTCGGGGCGTATACATCTGCAGTAATGCCCTTTTATTTATACGATTTTTTTCATTTCAAGTTTATTTCATTCATTGTATGCAATGTTTTCTCTCTCTCTCTCTCTCTCTCTCTCTCTCTCTCTCTCTCTCTCACACACACACACACACACACACACACATACACACTGTAAAGCTTACAGATGGGCTGCTGAATTGAAATCTCTATGTTGCTTTCAGGGGAAGGTAAAACTTGACAAACTACTTCTTCCTCTGTTGTTGGACTACCGTGATGTTTGTTTAAAAATTATGACTGTGATAAAATAATGAAAGCAATATTTACTAAGCAAGTGAGCACTATTATGCAAAGAAATAATTAATCATAAAATATAAAATTTATTAGAAATGAGAATCAAATGTGAAAATATTATCAAGAGGCTAGCAGAAAACCGCCCGGAGGGCGGTCTTTCTGCTAGTCTTTCTAATTTTTTGCATAGATCATTTACTTTGTATATATTTTCCATTTTCATAACTTTTTTCTTCTTTGCATTTGATTTTATTGGGGAGGTGCGGCTTGGTTCGGTTAGGGTGCGAGTAAAAATTTAAATTACCATTTTGTTTTCTTTTGCTTATATTGGACTACGCGTGTGTTACTTTGGCATCATCATTCCATAAAATGTGTTTATGGGGAGAAAAATATTGAAAGACATCAATAGATGTGAGAGTGAGAAAGAAACGAGGGGGGTCTTGGGATGTGCTAGAAACAACAGCTAGATCTTCTTTAAATCACACATTTTCCTCTGAAATTATGAACAATTTTTTTTAACCGAAAATGTTTTTCGCACGGGTTTTAAGGGCGTAGTAAAAACAGAAAAAATTGGCCAAAATCGGTCCGGACTGGGGTGGTGAGGGGGCGGCAGGAGCGAAAAAAAATCATGACTTTTCAATTTTTATTTTTTATTTTTGACGTTTAAAGATGCCTCCCATCATTCTGAAGACTGTGTTGAAAATCAAAATGGAAAAAGATCCCCGTCAAAACGAAGAAATTCCAAATTATGTGGGCCGTCTGATCCGAAACTCCGTTTTTCAGAAACTCCTATTCGGAATGAATGGATTTTTATTTATTTTTTTTTTTTCGTTGAATGAATAATGGTGACCTTCTAATATGTCACAAAACTCTTTTTGGGGTCTGGAAAACGGGGTGCGGTGGGGTGGAAACCTCGGATATTTCACTCCACTCCCAACATTTTACAGAAATACGTTTACAGAGTGTGGATTACATAGTTCGTTATTAAATATATAGAGAATGTGAATAGTATGTTAACGTTTAATTTATATTGCGTGTATTTTATACTGAAAATACTTTTTCTGAAGTCGTAGTGTATGCATATATTTATATACATTACACACACACACACACACACACACACACATATATATATATATATATATATATATATATATATATATATATATATATATATATATATATATATATATATATATATATATATATATATATATATATATATATATATATATGTATATGGCTATGTTTCGCCTTCGAATCAAAACGAAAGACTGCCTAATATAGCAATCATTGCCTATATATATATACTAGCAGAGATACCCGGCCTTGCTCGGGATTAAAATAGCATAGATTTTTATTGTTTTACTTGTTTCAGTCATGTGACTGCGGCCATGGTGGAGCACCGTCGTTGGTCGAAGAAATCAACCACAGGATTTATTCTTTGTAAGCCTAGTACTCATTCTGTCAGTGTCTTTTACCAAACCGCTAAGTTACAGGAATGTAAACACAACAACATCAGCTGTCAAGGAATGGTGGGGGTACAAACACAAGACACAGGCACACACATACACATATATACACATATATACGACAGTGTGTATATATATATATATATATATATATATATATATGTATATATATATATATATATATATATATATATATGCTTTCGGTGCGAATGGCTTTATTATACGGTACCATATTTTACAATCCTGTAAATAATAATAATGGTATTTTTATATAAGCTTAAAACTTATGCCATTCACCGTGCAATGACTAACGAAAATAGCGTAATAACGGAGCATGTAAGCCCTCGACTGAAAAAAAGAAGGCTTTCCCATCCGCGTGGGACGCGAATCCACATCCTTTTGTTAACATGACTGTGTGTGCTACCTTCACACACGGATAGGAAAGCCTTGTCTTTTCTGTCGAGTGCTTATATGCCTCGTTATTAGATTATTTTCCTTAGTCATTGCACGGTGAACGCCATAAACTTTAAGCTTATATAAAGAAATACGATTATTATTATTATTTACATGATTGTAAAATACGGCGTCGTATAACAAAACCATTTGCACCGAAAGCATATATATATATATATATAATTCGAAAACATTGTTTACAAAATAATAGCTGGTCGTTTGCGAAGGATCGTATGTACAGTGAACACTTAGGATTTTTGCTCTGGTAACTTTTGCTCTCTCCCAAGTTCACGCACGACCAGCTATATGAGAAACGGTCATTTATATTTTGTATCAGTCACTAAAAAGACGAAATTTAAAAAATCTGTTATCTCTCTCCCTCTGTTTACACCGTCGCTAGAAGGGGACTAAACTCATGCTCCGATTTGAAAATTGTTAGAATTTATGGTTTAAAATTATTTTTAATACAAAAATTCATGTCTCAGGAAACAATAAAAAAAATAATAAATAGCCGATTCCGGGCATTTTCGACCATGAGGAATCCATTGGTGCGACTCCCATATTGCTATCTTGTAAGGTGTGGATTTCTGTAGATGCAACACACACACACACTCACAAACTCAGCTATACAATATGTATATATATACATATATATATATATATATATATATATATATATATATATATATATATATATATATATATATATATATATATATATATAATATAATGTAATATAATACAATATAATAACTGCAAAAAGTAATTTCTGTGTGTCGGTGTGTCACATTTCGACCCCTCACTCACTATTCATTGACACTCCTATTATTGCTCATGTTGGGGTGAGAGTAATAGTAGGCATAAAGACGGTGAGGGCGGTGGAGAAGACAGATAGAGAGAGAGAGTGGGGAGACAAAGACATTTAGGGAGAGTTGATGTCTTTATGAAAAGTAGTAGTGTTGATGATGGCAGTGGGAGTAATAATAAGAGAGAGAGAGAAAGAGTGGGTATGTGAGAGAAAGAGGGACTGACAACTGAACTAACAGGCTGAAGTAACATACTGAACGATGGTAATGGGGTGATAGTAATAGTATGAGATGTAGTTGTGATAGAGGCGGCGGTGATGATGGTGGTGGTAGCCGAGGAGGTGAGGAATGAAGTGAGATTAAGCGATGTGAAAAACAGAGGTGATGGTGATGGAGGGGAAGACGGCGAAGTCAAAGGTATTGATGGTGTTGGCGTCAGAAGTCTGCATGGTGTGTATATGGCAGATATGGTGGGATGGTGGTGGTACTGTTCTTTAGCATGCAGTTTTGCAATAAGTTCCCAAGTCGACAAATTATATCATTGTTTTGATGAAAATTGTTCATTGCTTGAAAAATATTGTTGAAGTTTAATAAAATTTAATATGTACTCAATGCATGAATTGTCATTGTTGGGCTCAAGGCCTAATGAAGAGCCCTCCATATGAGCTAGGTTAAAAGCCGCCCGATATATATCAATATATATATATATATATATATATATATATATATATATATATATATATATAATACAAAGAATATATATACATGTATACACACATATATGTACATACTTACATCTACATGTGTATATACATGCATATCAGGGTACAGGACGTTAGAACAATAAACTACAGACAACGGAACGAACATATAGGAAAACGTTTCGAAGATATCTTCGAAACGTCTAGATAGAATGGAGGCAGCTGATGAAGGGATATTCCAAGTGGCTTTCCGTTTTCCTATATGTTCGTTCCGTTGTCTGTAGTTTATTGTTCTAACGTCCTGTACCCTGATATGCATGTATATACACATGTAGATGTAAGTATGTACATATATGTGTGTATACATGTATATATATTCTTTGTATTATTACATTATTGAACGCACACGTCCTTTTTTGCAAGTAAGTCTACTATATATATATATATATATATATATATATATATATATATATATATATATATATATATATATATATATATATAAGAGTGTATATGTATATGTACACAAGGAGGGAATTAGGCTTCTCTTCTCGAGAAGGTGGAGGACTGTCGGAGTTAGAAAGCTCGGAACAACATAATTTCAAAGGCCACCTTCGACTCACTCTTCATCCAGTCGAACCAGTTTTCAAGGTGCCGCTTACTGTCTCCTAACGCCAAATACTCAGGTGACTGAACTGATGCCATCCCTGTGGCTAATGGTTGGTGGCCTACTCAGCTTGGACGAACTTCGTGTCTCCATTGCCCTGAGAGTGGGAGCTGAAATATGCACGGGTTTGATTGTTGTGGCAGGCTCCTCGACTCCACAATCCTCCATGGAATTGAGCCGGATACTCAAGAGGAGCTTAGCCCGGGCAAACATCCTCTCCATCTTGGAACCATCTGGATTAAAGATCTGACGACGTTACCCTGTGCCCCTGGGCGCGAGTCAGATGCCTTCTGGGATATCACAGTTAGCGACACCTTTGCTTTTTCTCACATCCTGGATGCTGCGGTCAGGGGGAGATCAACAGCTTCTGCGGCCGAGCGGAACAAAATCCTGAAATCCCGCGATCTGTCAGCCAGCTACTTTCTCCATCCTGTGGCGTTCGAGACGTTTGGTGTGGTCAGACCACTAACTGTGAGATTACTGTCTTCACTGTCTCTCTTTCACACGCTCACGTCCATTTCATATATACGTACATACGTATTTCACTTTCTCCTCTCTTTCACTTTAAAACAAAAGTAAATAAATAAAAAATGTTTATGGAAAGTAACGAACTCCAGATGAAAAACGAAAGATCGCCATTCACTTGAAAATAATGAAAACAAAACATTAAAACATTGTCTGTTTGAAGAAAGCTAAAGTATAGATATTTACTGTACAAACAACTTAAACGTTTCAAATCACATTCAGTTAAAAATATTTTTAAATGATTAAAATATTGTGTACGGCAAAAAGTCAACGTTTTTTTCTTTTTAGAAAGCACGAAGACTGTGTGTGTTTATGCCACAGATAGCGGACGTGTGTTTGTATTGATTGACACGCCATGACATTCATTATGTGTGTTATTTCTTTACTACCCACAAGGGGCTACATACAGAGGGGACAAACAAGAACAGACAAACGGATTAAGTCGATTATATCGACCCCAGTGCGTGACTGGTACTTATTTAATCGACCCCGAAAGGATGAAAGGCAAAGTCGACCTCGGCGGAATTTGAACTCAGAACGTAGTGGCAGACGAAATACCGCTAAGCATTTCGCACGGCGTGCTAACGTTTCTACCAGCTCACCGCCTTTGTGTGTGTGTATTCTGTATGTGTGTTGAGGTCACGGAATCCATGTTCGTTTCCGTCAAGAAATAACAAACAAAAATTGTGTTTAATCGTTTTCATTAATAAATAGACGTCCAGATATCACAAAAATCTGTACTGCACTGCCGAAGGTAAGTATGAAAATAAATATGCAAAAAATGGTACGATAAAATATACTATTTCTGAGATATTTCGAGTACACACAAATATCTCAAAGTTGGTGGGGTACACATGAGTAGTTATGCCCATATATATCAGGTCATCCCATAAGTTCTGTCCGAATTTTGAATAAAGAAAAAAACTGATCAAATATTATATTTAACTGAAATTTAATCGTCAATGTACTTTCCTGATTATTTATGACTTCCTTCCATCTATTTACAAGCTTTTTAATCCCATCAATGTAAAACTCTTTTGGTTTCAAAGCGAAGAACTCTGAAATGTCAGTTTCGACCTCCTCCTGGCTTACAAAAGTTATGTCCCCCAAATGATTCTGTAAACTACGAAACAAATGGTAGTCTGAAGGAGCAAGGTCAGGAGAATAAGGTGGATGAGGAATTTTTCCCAAACAAGCTCTTCGATCTTCTGTGATGTGATCTTTGCAGTGTGGGGTCATGCATTGTCCTGATAAAACATCACTCCTTTTCGATTCACTAAAGTGGGTCTACTTTTCTTCAAAGCTTGGTTCAAATGCTCTAATTGCTGACAGTAGACTTGAGCATTGACTTTTGCATTAGGTGGTAACAATTCAAAGTGAATTACTCCTTTGCATTCCCACGAGATAGAGAGAACCTTTTTCCCATGAAGTTCCCTTCTCGATTGTGGTTGAGATTTTTCCCTTTTACCAAGCCATGGTTTACGACGTTTAACATTTTGATAGAAGATCCATTTTTCGTCACCAGTCACAAGTCTATCCAAAAAGGGTGAAATAAGTTCGATAGAATGGAGAGAAGAGCAGATGTCGACTCGGGATTTGCGGTTGCTTTCGGACAATTCATGAGACACCTATTTTCCAAGTTTAGGAACCTTTCCAAGTTGTTGAAGATGACGATGAACAGTAGTATGGTTTGAACTAAGCTTTATTGCCAATTCTTCAACTGATAATGCAGGATTTTCTTCAAGTAATTCCTCAAGGAGCTTATCATCAAACTCAACTGGACGTCCTGTTCAATCTTCATCTTCAAGGCTGAAATCTCCATTTCTGAATTTTGCAAAGCATCTTCTGCAAGTTCTTTCATTCAAGTATTCTTTCCCATAAGCTGAGTGTATGTTTCGAGTTGCTTCGGCTGCAGAGTTTCCTTTTTTGTACTCATAAAACATTGTCTCAAATGCTCTTTGGATGCTTTCATGTTAGAAAGGGTTTTAATCAAAGAAATTTTAATTCTATTATTCTGAAAAATAATATTTAATTAGTTTAAATGTACACAAATGCATAAAAATAATTCTTAATTTCATTAGACATTCTAAAATACTATTAAATTTCATTCAATTTTAAAAAAGGTAAAATCAGACAGAACTTATGGGATGACCTAATATATATATATATATATATATATATATATATATATATATATATATATATATTTTTTTTTTTTTCTTTTATCTTTTACTTGTATCAACCATTAGATTACAGCCATGCTGCAGCATCACCTTGAAGGGTTTTAGTCATACAAATCGACCCCAGTACTTATTCTATTGGTCTCTTTCACCAAACTACTGAGTTGTGGGAACATAAACAAACCAACAGCGATTGTCAAGCGGTGATGATGGACAGACATACATATATATGTATATATATATACAAACTTATTTCAATTTTTACACACCAAATCCACTCACAAGGCTTTGGTTGACCTGAGGCTATAATTGAAGACACTTGTCCAAGGTTCCACATGGACTGAACTCAGAATCATGAGGTTGGGAAGCAAATTTCTTACCTCAGTAAACAACTTTGAATAAAAGTAATTTTCGTTAGATTATCTTCTAGTTGATTGATGTTTCCAACACTGGAGAGTTCACAACTTTCTGTAATTATGTCGTACATAATTCATGTTTGTCTAGTTACAAAAGTGTTTAAAAAAGGAGAGTCTATTGAAATTATAGTTATAGATTTCCATGTGAATAATGTGCTGCAATAAAAACACAAAACTTCAATCTGGTTGGTTGCTTGACATGCTAGAGATAGCAGTCAAATCCTCCTCAAATCAACAAGAAAACAGAATCTAGACTAGAAATGTTATTTATGAAGAAGTCATCTAAGTAAATGTAAATACTGTACTATATATATATGGGAGAATTTACGAAAAAAACAACAGACGACGACAGGTGGTGTAAACAACAAATGGATGTATTAGTTTAACGCTCGGGAATAGAGAAAGTCTTTGACGTTTCGAGCCTACGCTCTTCAACTGAAAGTAATACAGAAAGAAACAAGGAGAGAAACAAGGAGAAAAAAATATAAATGTAGTGGTCAGCGATCTATCATGGCGAATGATGTATATATATATATATATATATATATATATATATATATAATAATAATAATAATAATAATAATAATAATAATAATAATAATAATAATATAGATTTAATCAAAAGATTAAATGTGGTACTTAAAATGTTTGAGGCACCAGAATTTGGTAGGGTACAAACCAAAAACAAAATCAAGAGATTTGGTGAATAAAATTTGAAGAAAAGCAACAAAAATTCAATAGGTTATAGCAGTACGTATGTTTCGTACAGACTTCATTTATTCATGTAATGAGAACACTACATAAAATGTGTAATGAAAATGTACTCCTCAGCTGCATAATGGAATTTCATTTTAGAAAGTCATTTTGTAGATATGTGCAAAAAACAAGAGTAAAAGAAGAAAAAATACCATCTTGACTGGGCTACCATTCAACAGTCTAGACTGTTGAATGGTAGCCCAGTCAAGATGGTATTTTTTCTTCTCTTACTCATCTACTAAATGACTTTCTAAAATGAAATTCCATTATGCAGCTGAGGAGTACATTTTCATTACACATTTTAGGTAGTGTTCTCACTACATGAATAAATGAAGTCTGTACGAAACGTACATACTGCTATAACCTAATGAATTTTTGTTGCTTTTCTTCAATATATATATATATATATATACTGAGTTTGCAGAATATGAAATAAAATATTTCAAAAGCTAACATTTTTAGTTAAACAATATTACAAAACAATTTGTTAATCCTTTACTAAGAAAACCTAAGTTTCAAGAATTTACCCAATTAAAAAGTGCTTACTATAAGGTATCCTTCATCATCATCATCATCATCATCATCATTTAACGTCCGCTTTCCATGCTAGCATGGGTTGGACGATTTGACTGAGGACTGGTGCAACCGGATGGCTACACCAGGCTCCAATCTAATTTGGCAGAATTTCTACAGCTGGATGCCCTTCCTAACGCCAACCACTCAGAGAGTGTAGTGGGTGCTTTTACGTGTCACCCGCACGAAAATAAAAATAGGCCTGAAGTTAATAACTTTCTAATAATTCTTACAAAAATTGTTCGTATTTAAACTGAATATATTTTATATTTAAAGATAGTATTTTAAACAGACAAACTATTTAAATTTAAAATTTTCTCATCTTACTACCAGCAAAGGGTTATCAGGATAGATAGCACCCCAGACAAAATGCTTAGCAGCATTCTTTCTGGCTTTATGTTGAGTTCAAACTCTTCCAAGGTTAACTTTCTTTTTCATCTTTTTAGGGTCAATTAAATAAGTATCAGTTGAGCAATGTAGTCATGTTAACCAGTTCCCTAAAATTGATGGCACCGTGCCAAAATTTGAAACTAATAGTCATATACTCAATTTCCTTCTGTATAATTTTGATAAAAATTTAGCCTTATTGTTCTTAATAGCTTTTTTTTTTGCCTTTGGATCTGCAGCCCTTGGTTGTTAATACAAAGATACAGTAATACCAACAGGCTTTCATTCCAGGTATGGATATACTGCACCAAACACAGTCAGTCTGAACTGTTTTCTTTGATGAAGCACAACTGTGGGTGGAAGTTAGATTTCTCAGATGACATCTAGTTTGAGCTAAAATATAAAGCTGGCTTGCTGAGCCACACAGTCTATACTAAATTGATGGAACATGATGTTGAGGAAAATAAAATTTAAGCACAATAGATTGAGATATTAACAGCATGTTAACTGAATTGGCAAGTTTTAAGTGAATTGACATTTCTTTGTGTACAGAAATATATGGAAGAAGCAAAAATCAACATCAGCTACAGCAGTAACAGAAAGAATATCTGCTTGACAGCAGCAGCAACAAACATAGATAGTGGCAATAGTAAGTGCAACAGCACCTACATCAACATAGACAGCAGCAGCAGTGATTATTAAAATGAATAATTACAACAGCTGGAAATAGCCATTCGTCTGGGTCTAGAACAAGTGGCCAAATATGGCCAAAGCATCTGATGCCAGACAAATGGAAAAAAAGTGAAGCAATTCAGCAGGAACAGGATTATCAGGTAAGTTGTGATCGGGGCAGAGCACAGTTTCTCACAGACAATATCACACTAAAAGCAGAAAATTTAACTTCATCTAAATTTGGAAATTTATGCAAATTTCAAGTCTTGGATTCTTCAATGACTTATGAAGACAGGATCCCTTCTTTGAGAACTTGGAAATGACATCTAACTATTTGAAGAATACAAACTACTGCAGTACAATAATTGGAAAATCAAAGTTCTTATACTCACAGAGGCTTCAATTCTTTGGATGAAAATGCATTTCCCAAATAATACTGGGAAAAGATATGTAGATTTAGATTAGTGTGTATGAATGATTCTTGAAAATTGCAGCTTGGAGCCATAGAAAATATCGTTGAGTTTAAAGCTGGTAAATTAACACCTAACATTAACAAAAATTGAAACAAGGCAGCTATTGATAAGGGAAAATACAATGACAATAAAGAAAGCAGTATCAACAGTAATTACCTCACATTTCATTAAGACCTTAAAGATAACAACAGAAACATGGGTACAAAGCTAAAAGCCACAACAGCAATGAAAACAATACCCAAACTAAGATTGAAATATTAACTTTGCAGAAAACACACCAGTCCTTCTGGATGGTATACTGAGTAAAGAGCAGCTGAAAGTACTTCATCTATCGTTACTGAGAGAGGCAATGACATCTCATTGGATGTCAGCTGGTCTAATGCGACAGCACTGGATTTAGCTCTAAAGAATGCTGGAGTTTATAACTGTGTTGTCTTTGTCAATACAATTATTGTTAAAAAGGAAAACTCTGAAGAGGAAACTATTTCAGAGGCTGATTGCCATGATTCATGGGACAAGGTGTCAAATGTAGATATGAGACAAGAAACTATCCAACAAAAAATGTATATCATAAGCTATTTTTCTCAACTGTGCAAATCATATTATGAAATCACAGAATCAAGTCATGAACCAATTGTCAAAGAATACATTTAGTTTCCTTAAGTTTTTCAGCTTTATTGGAAGGAATATTCTTTGTCTTGTGCATTCATTAATATTGCAATTAACCATCATTTGATGTAAGGTTACTTAACAATTTATCTAAGCTGGTAATGAACTTCAGAAATAGGCAAAGTTGTCATTTGATATGCAGAAAAATTGTACAAACATTCTGTCAGTTGGTTATACATGACCTCTGTTCAGATGTGGTACTCAGTCTGAGTTTTATGTCTCATTATCCCTCACAATTACTAAAGTTTAATGACTCTGAAACCCATCTGGTGTTGCCCACTTTTGAAGATTTCATCCATTACATTTATTTTTTAACTATGGAACTGATACTCTAGAGGCATTCCTGTGATGTGCAAAAGTTTCACAAAACTGCATTTCTAGTAGAAATATAGTTTGCTGAAACCAGTATCAATTTCTTTGTTCATTGCATTCAAAATAACACAACACCTGATCCTGATAGGCTGCTTTCTCTTAAATGTCTTTAAATTCTTAAATCTAATATCAAACTAGGTGATGTCTTTGACTTGCTAGTTTATAACAAGGGTGACACATTTTCCCCATAAAGTAAGACCATTAATAAGATATTTCTCATTCCTCAAAAAGCTGTTCCTGCTTTGAAATTAAAATTGATTCACAAGTAGCTTATGCTATAGTCTGTTTGCAGTTAGACTGACACTGCTCTAGCTGCAACATGATCACAAATAGGGTATTCTATTGCCTTTTACTCTCAGATCCTTTCAAAAACTGAATGGTTACATTCACCTTTTGAGAAAAAAGAGCTATTACAATTGTTGAGTGCAAATGAAATAGCAACATTACCTCTCAGGAAGCTACATTATCCTCATTACATCCCCCCCCCCCCCAAAAAAAACATCTAAATTTATGTTTCTTAATTTTATACAGAATCAAGAATAAAATATACTGGAGGGTCAAACTTTATGTAGTTCTGACATTTTCTACTGACATAGAAAAGAGAATGTGTGCCCTGATTTCTTGTCTCAAATATACTTTTTCCAACCAGATTACCTATTTCTTCAATGATGAATTGAGTCATCAGGATGTTCAAAGATTGTTACTTTAGGTAAAAGCAACAAAAAAGAAAAAAGTTCATTTTTTTTTTACTAAAGGTGTTTGTTCTAGACTAAAATCAAAATTTTACAAACCTACAGATGTTGGGTCAGAGACTTGATCTATTGCACGGTTTAACTCCAACACCACTGAACCTTGGTTATTCTTAACTGTAAGTATTCAGGCCAGTCTCTCTCCCAAACATCACAGAAGCCTTGAAAAGGACCATGGAAACACCCTTCCTTGTAAGAGATTTAAAGAGATATATACTTCAGGCTATGGAACAAATTACATTGGAATTTGTGGTATCTAACCAGTTGGTAGCTCAAAACAAATATCTTTTCGTGGTAGTTCATGAATACATATATCACACCTTTGTTTTCTTTTGTTCAATGTCTCATGGAGCTGATCTCTCATTGGAATTCACAATGCTGTCCACATTGATAGAGGAATTCTATCTTAATGCAACAGTAACTATCTCTTTTAATTCACAAGATGGCTGATATCTACAGTTGAAATAATTATATTGTTGCAGAGTCGACTTACTCCTGGCTTTCACTGCTCACTCCATGCCAATACAATTTCTCAATAGGAAAACTCTTTGAATAACAGGAATGATAAGATTATTTCACCAAGTCCTGCCCTATTTTCTTATTGATAGCCTTCAATGTTCAAAAGGAAAGATTAAAACACTTGACAGGTTTAGTTTGTGGCTTTATTACTACTTGAATTGTATTATCTTATTAATGTTTGCTAAATTGTATAAACACAAAATTTAATATTAGTTTTGTCAAACATGTTTACAATCAAAAGCTAACAATACCAAGCCTGACCTCTAGTACAAAATGGAAGTAACATAGAACCACCTGTATAAACAATGCTTATAAAATATGCTAAAAAAACAGCAATTCAGTCAGTTTGATTCACCTTAGTCTTTTATATTTATAAGCTACATTAAAAAACAGTAAATTAGTCATTTTCAAAAGACTTAGCAGTCACCAACATATAACAACCTATTAATACAATAGTATGTTCCTATCAACATGCTTTTGTCACACTAAGGGAAGAAAACTCAATAGAGTTAGAAAGAAACAGTTAAGCAATGGTGGTGGCAGAGAAGAGATAGAAAGTAAAAGTTAGAGGAAATAAATAGACAGGGCATGAGGGAGAGAAAAAAGTGTAAGAGAGGTGAAAAATAGTGGAATCAAAGAAGCGATAGAAAAAGAAAACAATTGTAAAAAGGAGAGGAAAATAGCAACTTAAAAAAAGGAAAAGAAAAGAAATGATAAAGGGTGATGATAGCAGTGATGCTATATATTCTGAAATGCCAAAGAGTGGGAATGGGGAGAGAGAGAGGGAGAGAGAGAGAGAGAGAGAGAGAGAGAGAGAGAGAGAGAGAGAGAGAGCTTTGTAAGAAGGAGTTCAGTAAGTTGGGGCAAGGATGGGGAGAGAGAGAGAAGGAAGAATTTAAATATGTAGCAAAATTTGTGACATCATTGCGTCTTTTGTTACTTCTCTCTTGACATTCGTTTGAAGTATGTATTTTGAAATATATCATAGTATTATATAAGAGCTGATGAAAAATGTACATGAAGAAAGTTGCTAATGAATATGAGGATGTAAATAAAAATGCCTAAATAACAAGACAATAAGAAAATTATTTTTATTGCTCTGTAGATATCAAACAGATTTGATTACTTTTAATATGTCCAATATACTTTAGTCAATAATTCACTTGTTATTCAACATTGTGCTATTTTATCATGAAACTAGCACATAAAAAGCACCATTCGAGTGTTGGGCCTCACGAAGGCAATGTGGCCAATACCGGTGTCACATAGCTGACAGGTAAAAGCACTCATTACACTCTCAGAATGGTTAGCATTAGGAAGGGCATCCAGCCATAGAAACCATGCCAATTCAGACTGGAGTCTGGTGCAGCATCTCAACTTGTCAGCCCTGGTCAAACTGTCCAACCCATGCCAGCATGGACGATTATGACGTATGAGTATCTCAAAAACTTCTCAAATGTATGCATATTCACACATGGGTACATGATTTTACAAACGGATCACATACATTTTCTGAAGGTTGTCAAGGGACAGCAAGTTTAGTTTATGCAAAAGCTGCACATCTACAACATATGGGACACATTCTGTGCAAACACCTCAAATGTACATAATAAGCATCATTATTTACTTTTACTGCAAAAGTTCCAAACATTTCCTGCATAGACATGAAACAGCACCAACACACCTTAGACTTCTTAAATTTCAATTTCTAATATCAAATTATTTGTTGTTTGTTCTGCTTAAATCAAGAAATGCATGCTGTAGAAATAGGCTCAATACATGATACATCTTAGTAAGTGGAATAAAAAAGGCTATAGAGGAATATATGAAACAGAATGATTAATAATGCTATTAATGTAAATACAAATACATTTAGCATACTAAATATATATTGATGACATACAACATATATATAAGAATTACTAACGAGAGAAAGGAGAAAATTAATTTGGTCTTCACAATTTATGAACATAGACATATTTGTTGAGTACTGGTATTTTATTTTATTGATCTCAGAAGGATAAATGGCAAATATGACCTTCACATGATTTGATCTCAGAATGTGAAGAACCAGAATATTGTTCTAATGGTTCTGCAAATTCCTCCTTTCCACCAACTTCAAATGGTTAACTCTTCAGCATTCCGATTACTCTGTCAAACGTAATGCTAATTTATTCACATTGTTTTCAATTGATCATGCATTATCTGGTAGCTTTGATGTGAATGTTTATTTTTAGAATAACATTGTAGGGCAAGTATGAGAGACCAGATTTGGCTGGTTTGAACATAAAACTGTTAGAATATTTGGGCCAGATAAGGCTGGTTTAAATGCTAAAAGGTTAAGTATTACTCACACAAAAAAAAGTATACATACAAAGCATTGTGAATAGATTTGGTAGACGGAAATTAAATGCACATTGTATATATATCCATGTGTGTATGTCTTTGTGTCTGTGTTTGTCCCACCATCACCACTTGACAACCAGTGTTGGAGTGTTTACGTCCTAATAACTTAGTGGATCACCAAAAGAGACCTATAAAATAAGTACTAGGCTCAAGAAATCAGTCCTGGGGTCGATTTGTTTGACTAAAAAAACACTTCAATGTGGTGCTCCAGTATGGCCGCAGTCAAATGACTGAAACAAGTAAAAGAATACAAATATACTTAGTGCATTATATATACAAGGGTGTACCCAAAAGTAACCAGAAACGTTCTCTGAAGAGCAAGCCAGTAGTTCAGACTTCTGTCTCTAGAAGCCATTTGATGCGACCGTCAGACATCAGTCTGCCAACTGGCATCATTGTGTAAACTCATACTGCCACATGGTGCATCAGTTTTGCAGTGCTTCTCCTCTGTTTGTCGATTTTAGCAATGGCTGAAACAAAGGAACAGTGTGCTTTCGAGAAATTCTGTTTTCTGTAGGGGAAAACGGTGACCAAAACAGTTGTATGCTTCAAACAACTTACAAGGATGCTGCCATGAGCAAAACACAAGTTTACAAGTTATTTTCATGCATTAGGAATGGTCACTTGTTTGAAGACCAGTCTCATTCAGGGCGACCGTTGACCTCCTGTACGATTGAAAACATGACGGAAATTCATGAACTTGTCGACATGATTGGTGTGTCTTGGATTAGTGTGCCTACCAACGAATTTTGAGTGGAATTGCGAATGAAAAGAGTTGCAGCAAAATTTGTGCTCGCTTGCTCATGGAAGCTCAAAATCAGTCAAGACTGAATGCATGTTGTGAACTGAAAGGAAAGTTGGAAGTTGATCTGGACCTTTTTTGAAAAGTCATCACTGGTGATGAAAGCTGGTGCTACGGCTACGACTCGGAAACGAAGCAGCAATCAAGTCAATGGAAGCATTCAATGTCACCATGTCCAAAAAAATCACATCAAGTGAAATCCAATGTCAAGATGATGCTGGTTTATTTCATCGATGTGGAAAGAATTGTCCACACAAAATTTGTTCCTCCTGGTCAAACTGTTAACCAGACATTTTACTTGGAAGTTCTGAAGCATTTGCAAGACACACTGAGACATAAACATCAAGACCTGTGGCAAAGTGGAGAGTGGTGGTTTTACCACAACAATGCACCTGCATACACCGCCTCAAATGCAAGACAGTTTTTGACAAAAAAGCATGACTCCCCTTACCTACCCTCCCTATTCACCCAATCTTTCTCCCTATGACTTTTTTTTTTTTGTTCCTCTGAATGAAAAAAGTCCTTAAAGGAAAACGTTTCGCAGAGTGAAGAAGTGAAGAAAAGAATGATGGAGGCATTAAAAGGCATCACCACGCAAGAGTTCCAGGACTGCTTTGAACAGTGGAAAACATGCCTGGATCGATGCATTTCTTCAAATGGAGAATAATTGGAAGGTGATAAAAGTGTAAACATGTAAAAGTGAGTAAAATGATATTGCAAAATTCCGGTTTCTTTTGGGTACACCCTCGTATATTGATGGCATGATTAGCTGAAAATCTTAATTCACTGCATGAAAGTGATACACTGCTAAGATTTTTTGTCTTGTCTGGCTGTCTGTATATATCTTAGTGTATGTAATAAAAAGAGATATCTGTTAAAATTCTAAAACTTACTATCATACATTATAAACCATTGCATTATATTAGAAGATTGCATCATGTGATGGATGGAATTTGTGCATTTTGAAAGCTTATACTATAAATGTAGTTGGCAACATTGAATTTTAACAAAAGTAACCATATACTTTTTTGTTCTGCTGTGAAATTTCCATGGGATTCACTAACACTTGTGTTCTGGCTGCATAGTTGCTTCCATTCTGTATGGCTCTATTGTTTCATATCAGAAATCATGGCTGGTTTTTTTCATTGCTTACATGTTTGACAAGTCTACCAATTTTACTTTACTACTTAGTTTATTTGTTTATAAGCAGATGTTGGGCAATCTTCCAGAGAACATATATGAGAAGTGAAAGTATTTGTTCAGTAATTTCCATAATTTGTTTTTTATATCTTTAATATAGTTCTATACTATTCTATATTTCTGAGATAAAGTATTTTGTACATATTTACAATGGACGGATAGGTGTCCTCACCTTGTTTGTTGAGGACATGTATCCATCCATTTAATATAGCTTTTCCAGCTGAATTGTTTATGTATTTTTTTGTGTATGTATATGTTTACAAGGTGATCCAAAAGTTCTGCTACAAAGGTTAAACAATGTATTTCAACCAAATCTGAACCAATTTACTTGAAAACTTGCACACTAGTTTTTAACATTTTCAGCAATGTTAGAAAATAAATCCATCTTGCTTCTTTATTACAACCTTAAGTTTACCAGGCCCTGCTTTAACAGAGGCTCGCAATACTTCTAGTGGTATTTTATACCATTCATACTGCAGAGACTTCTTCAAAGCCACTACTAATCAATGAGATTTAGCACAAGCATTGGTCTCCAAGATGGAAGGAAAAAGGGAAAAAGACTCACAAGAAGTCGTGCACTGCTTGAGCAGCTGGATACTCATGGCTTGGACAATGTGCTCTTCACAAACAAGAAGTTGTTCACTGTTGAAGAAGCTCACAACAGCCAAAATGACAGAGTCCTTGCGGAAAATGCTTAGTCGTGTCCAGAGGATGCCAGTAATATCCACCACACTCCAGTTGTATGATCAACTGAACTGGTTACACATTCAACTGGTACTTACTTTATCAACCCTGAAAGGATGAAAAGCAGAGTCAACCTAGGTGGAATTTGAACTCAGAATGTAAAGCATTTTGCCCAGTGTGCTAATGAATCTGTCAGCTTGTAGTCTTATGGTTACACATTATATTAACATATAACTAGCACACATGTATCCACAACATAACCTGTAAGCAGAATCAGTACAACTCAGTGTGACATGGCGAGGCCTTTTAATTACAGGTCCAGAATCTAGTTGTAGTGTAATTTGGCTGAGTATTCCATAGATATATGTAATTCTTGGACAGAATTAGTGTGGTACATGATGGACATAGCTAGAGTTTCAACTGAATGTTTCTGAACTATTAAGAAAAATACACCTTTCGCTGAATAAATTGTGGAAAATCACATCAAAATTAAATTAAATATCAGATGAATAATTCTATTGATGGAGAGCTGTGGGTCACAGGTTTCTTCATTCCCCCTTATTGGTTACATATTTGGTGTGAGACTAGTTTAGCTCTTTAAATTAGCTGTACTTCATTTGGCAGGGTTCCACACAGTTTCTATTTAGCCAGTTTTATTTCCAATGCTTTGGCCACCTGATAGATTAACTATTAAGTCACTCACAGACGTGCTCCGTCCTCTGATGCCCAGACATTCTGTGTCCCCTCTTTCTCTGTCATTTCTACTGCTACTATATAGCTTCTACTCCTTGCAGCTAACTGAGCTCATCTCGCCTCCTTTCAAACATTTCCATGCCACTTGCCTCTTCTCTTCTCATCATCCCTCTTATGTCTACCCCCACCTATAAGGAACATCAATGGCATTAATCATTAACCTTTTTTTCTCCTCTTCTTCTAATAGTAATTACCCAACTTTCTAAGCTCTTCTCACAGATATCTCACATTCAAAAATTATATGTGTATCTAAAAAAATTTTCATTCAATAAATAATGTTTTTACTTTACGTATACATTGATAGTGAATTAAAACTTAAAAGAGAGAGTGAGAGACTTTGCAAATGAAAATGGAATACTCCACAGGGAATGCAATGAATATTCAAATTTCTGATGAATGGGACGCAGTGAATATTTAAATTTGCGAGAAATTAGAGTTTAAAAAATTCAATAAACTTGAGAAATCAAAATTATAAGAAATTTCTTAGAACATGAATTTATACAAATATTTCCAGACGGTCAACCCTTTAATAATTGCTTTCTTTTAGTACTTTTAGTAATTGTTACATACCTAATTAATAAGCAGCTTCCTCCATTATAGTATAGAGATATACATATGTATACATATATATATATATATATATCACGTGAAAAGACATTCGAGCGAGGTCGTTGCCAGTACTGCTGGACTGGCTCCTGTGCAGGTGGCACGTAAAATACACCATTTCGAGTGTGGCCATTGCCAGTACCTCCTGACTGGCCTTTGTGCCGGTGGCACGTAAAAGCACCCACTACACTCTTGGAGAGGTTGGCATTAGGAAGGGCATCCAGCTGTAGAAACTCTGCCAGATCAGATTGGAGCCTGGTGTAACCATCTGATTCACTAGTCTTCAGTCAAATCGTCCAACCCATGTTAGCATGGAAAGCGGACGTTAAACGATGATGATGGTGATGATGATGATATATATATACACACATATACATGCATATATATATATGCATATATATATGTTTATGCATACATATACATATGCATACATATACAGTGTTAAGCGGACAGCAGAACTCGAGGCAATTCAGCAGCACTATACAAAAAAGATTGCCACAGTCCAACAGATGAACTACAGGGAGCGACTGAAGGCACTAGGTCTCTACTCCTTGGAGCGCAGGCGGGAGAGATATGTAATAATATACATATGGAAAATACTGGAAGGACTAGTGCCAAACTTTGGCATCAAGTACTACAGGAATGCCCGCACGGGTTGCCACTGCATGGTGCCAAAGGTGCCGTCCACTGCATCTTGCATAAGAACGAGATACTGCAGCAGCCTCGGTTTCAGAGGACCTCAGCTCTTCAATGCCCTGCCAAAACATTTGAGAGACCTGCAAGACATGGATGTGGAGGTCTTCAAGACAAAACTCGATGCTTTCCTCTCCACGATACCAGACGAACCAATGGCTCGAAATGAGACACAATTTAGGGCAGCGATGTCAAATTCTCTTATACACCAGATGTGCCATCAAAACTCTTGATTGGACAATATCAAGTGGAGGAGAAGAGCCATGCAAGGAACGTGAAGAGAGCACAGCATAAAGACGGAAAATTACGGTGGTGCTCCAGCATGACCACAGCCACTTGGCTGAAACCCATAAATAAATAAATAAATATGTATATGCATACATATACATACATATATATATATATAAAATTTATTAATAAGGGTAGAAATTGATATTAATCAATTTCTACCCTTATTAATAAACTTTAAATAATGATGTTCCCAAATCGGTAAATTAGCTGCAAAAATTTATTAACTGCAGAGTTATTTCCGGACTTAGCGCGCCAGATTGAAGACATTTGAAGGGATACACTGAATGTAATTTGTAGAACTCTACACGTGCTCCCTTTCGGGTGGACGTCTTATGTGTAGTTCTGGAAATTATATTTTTAAATCGACAGACTACGCTGATGATCCTGCAGATATTTACTTATGTAAATTTTAACAGGTGAAACCATGGTACGTAGTTTAATCGTTTTTTTAATTTAGTATTTTTTCATTTGTCTTGCCCTTTTACAGTCTGTTGTGTCACTAATTTTTTACTGAGAACATATTTTTTCGTGATTAGATGATTCGGCATCTATTTCTAGCATATAGGAGTCCACTTTTGCTGGTCATTCCTCTTATTTTTGTATATATATATATATATATATATATATATATATATATATATATATACATACATATACATACATATATATATATAAATATATAAACATATTGTTGTATTTGGGGATGGTCATGTTGCCAGTTTAGCCAATAAAAACACATGCACCTATATATTTGGTGTTAATTTGCTTCAGCTTTATTTTACATTAATCGTATTTCGGCCAGAGTTCTTTCGTCACACTTCTGTGACCTCATCAGTAGTCCTTTGCTTTCTTCTTTCTTATTTGTGTGTCTTTCCTTACTAACAATCAGCCATTTTGTATTCCTATAGTATGTGTCTTTATTTGCGCATGCGTATACCCCTATGTGTGTCTATGTTTAGGAAGTGCATGTGTGTGGGGGGGGAGTGTCTGTATTATCTGTATCCCCTGTTTATACACGTTCATTTAATTTTGTTTTTATTTATTTGTTCATGTGTTTATACCTACTTATTATTTATTCTATTCTTTTCTTTTTTTTTTGTATTTAATTTAATTTAATTTTGTTAACGTATATAGTTATTTAATTCCATTTGTTTATGTGTATTGTATTATATTTTGTTCATATTGTTATCAGTTTATGGGGATCTTATTCTGTCATATGCTGTGGTTTATTGGGGATGTGTGCTAGTGTTCCGTTCCGGTTTCCTATTCAGGCTAGGTTTATCTTCTATTATGTGTGTAGCTTCTGTAATTTGTCTAAGCGTTGCGTCTGTTCTATGTATGGACAAGATTTTAACTTCTATGTTGTTGAGTGAGCCCCTGTGTTCCTGCTCGGCATGCTGGTACAGAACCGATGAGCTCTTCTCTTCCTTAAGTTCCCTCCAATGTTTCATTCACCCGCTCTCCTATGCTCCGTGCCGTTTCCCCTATGTACGTCATTGTCTTGTTACTGCATCGTCTCTCTGTACATCTTATACTATAGACTACATTTCTGGCTTTGCAGTTTGTTTGTGGGCTAAATCTACATACAGTACAGTTCCTATCAGTACAGGGGGTTCTACTGAAAGGGTAGGTTCTACTGATTAGGTATTTGATAGGGTTGCCTGGTCTTTCAACAACCTTAATTCTTAGCTTAAGTTTGTCTAGGGCCCTTCTAAAGTGGTATGCCAGTTTGCCTCTAGGGGTGGTATCGACGAACATGACACTCTGATATTTGTGGCTATCATACCATGAGTTGGCCTTCCCTATTTTCTTCTTAGTCCTTTCAATAGTGTTCCGTGACGTTAATATTTTTAGTGAGTTTAAGGATTTGATATTTTAATGACACTATAATTTTTATAAAATTAATAATATAAATATTTTAATTAATTAATTTAATTTTAGTATTTTAGCTTATTTCATATATATTATTTAATTTATGTATCTTAGTTTTATTCTTTAGAATCTATAATTACTTAGATTTTAATGTTCAATAAAATGTTTACAATATAGTTAATTGTTTTATTATGATTTAAGTTATATAAAGTTTAATTTTTCATTCATGATTTTATAAATACAACTTTCATTCATGTTTTTATGTCTCTTTATTCTATTCTTTTTCTTTGCGCAATATCTTCACGCGACTTCTTTCTAATAAACACTTTAGTTCTGAGTTTAACGTCTAAAATTTCTAGTTTAAACTATAGCATTGTTGAGATAAGTATTGCTTTTATCTTTATTAATATTGTTAAATGATTTTCTATCATTGTTTGGAAAAATATGTATTTTTATATTAATTCAATTGATATTTAATGTTAGCCGATACCTTATTTAACACTAAGTTAATAGTATTAAGTTTATCATCATAGTTTAAACCAAAACTTCGATTAGATTAGGGTTGAATTTTTTCCAATAATACTGTTTAATATTTCTTTTTGATTTATGAGATAAATAAGTTTTTTTTTTATATAATTTCTTTGATTATTAGTTTATATTCTAATTAAGGTTAAGTCAATAGTACAACATTTATAATTTTATTTAAACTAAAGATTCGATTAGATAAATTTTGTATTTCTTTTCAATAATTTTGTTAAATGTTTTTTCCTTTATTTAATAGTGATATAATTGCTTTTATATATTAATTTATATAAATTAATTTTTTGTTAGTTTATATTTTACATTTATAATTTTAGTTTAACCTAAAACTTCATTTAAATTGTATTTTAAATGAAAGATTTGTTAAGCTAAGATTTGCATATAATATTTCTGTTAGTTTATATTATAATAAACGTAAAATTAATTATGGCATGTTGATAATTTTTGATATTTTTAATAATATTGTTTAACATTTTTCTATCTTAATATAATAAGTATTTTTATATACATTCATTTGTTATTTATTGTTGGTTGATATATACATTCCTTTTATTATTATTATTGTTGTATTTTAAACTGAAGATTAGCTATATTTTTGAATAGAATTGATTTTCGATTGATTTAATCGATTTGCATATATTTTATTTTCTATTTGAAAACTTGGTTATGAAACACGTGTAGTCGTTTTATTATCATTATCTTATGATTTTTACTTTTTATTATATTATACTTTTTTATCGTGCATTTACTTATTAGTTTTTCTATATGTGACTGTGGATTTTCATGGATGAGTTCATGAACTTTGGTTCTTTTCTCTAAAACTATATATATATATATATATATATATATATATATATATATATATATATATATATATATATATATATATATATATATATACATATATATATATATACATATATACAAATATAACATCCTACGTATATTTCTATTTTTATTTTTATTCTCTTATTTCCCTTTATACTTCTTGTTCATGAGTCTGTCCACTTGAGGCTGCCTAGAGTCTAAACCTTAATATATACACAAAGTCATACACATTTCATGTTGCAGTTACCTCTTCACATCATTACCCAGAAACAGTTGCATCAGTATGCCACTCTATATAAACCTCCTGACCCTAAACCAACAGACTAAAACATAGTTCCTACTAAATCCAAATCCTCCCTTCTTACCAGAAACACCAACTATTACACAAAAAATAATAATCATACCACTACTGAGAATTGTTGTGTTTAAGCCAGTAGGATGAATGTACCACATATAATTACCTACATTATGTCAAAATGTGTAATATGGACCTCAGCTAATCAGAAGTATGATATATCTTGCACTATAGATCTGTAGATTGTACCTAGTCATTTAGCTAACCTCTGTCAAAGTTGATCTGGAACCATCTATATCACAAATAACATTCACAATATACACAGAAAACAAAGTCATGAAGTTAAGAATGCAAAGACACACTAAGAATACTCACAGGCCCACATTTGATCAAAGCAATGAAAGCAATATCACAGGCTGAAAATCCTGCCTGAATCTCCAACTGGAAGATTCATAATTTGTTGTTACAACACCCTCTAAACTTCAGTCCCTAATACTACATACACAATAACTTCCAAATAGCCATCTTCAATTTAATGTTGACTTCTTCCAAATCTTACTCGGTTTCTTCGTGTCTAGAGATGGATAAAATAATTGTTTTCCTGAGGCCATGTTTAATCTTCAATTGTGTACTTTCTTCTTTCTGTTACCTCTGCTGTCTTTTACTTTCCAGATCCTGCACTAAATATTTCAATCCAACTCTTTCTTTCTTCCAAGAATGGCAAGTATCTGCAAAACTCCTCCTTGTTAGCAATAATCTACATTTGTTCTGTTTAAACTGAGCACCAGCTGCATTGTTCTCATCTGTCTAGGTGAAAACTGCATAGGTCACTGCCTTCCTCCTTTAATTAATATATTAGAGAGGAAGAAATAAAATTTGCATCTATTTAATCCCTCAATATTACTATCATGATCCTAAAATCAACAATCCTTCCACACAATATAGACAGCATAAAAAACATATGCACACAAAAACAGCAACAGTATCGATAACAAGATTAACCCAAAATATTGGGCTGAGATGAGTTCAACTGATCAGTAATTTAATTATCAGTAACAGCTTAACATGGATGTCTTGTTAGAACACCAAATATTGTGTTATTAATCCGAAGAGATGTTCTCATATAAGTGCTTGCTACACACATACATTATAGCAGGTGAGGATTGTCTTTTATGGACTCCTGAAGTCCCATATCACATGGTTTCAGTTTATGGGACCTCTTCAGAGGGAGGTGTCTGGTGACTGCATACCAGTCAAATTTGCCACGGCATGTAGAATATCAGCATGTTTTCAAACGCTGATGTCACAAATAGCCAGAAGACTTATTAAAAATTAATTATTAGTGACAGAAACAATATTAGCACCAAAACGTAAGGTCTAAACAAACCAGTAGACACATCACACCAGATAGAACATGAATAGAATTGTAGTAATCTACCAAAGGTCCAAAGAATGTGAATCCGATGACAATTCGGTATCTTGTTGATTTGAAGCTAACTGTTATAGATCGATTGAGTCCATGGTATGCAGAGCATTGATGTGCATGTGGGATAAGGCACCAGCTGCAGAATTGCTTGCACCTTTAACATATTGTATGCTCAAAGCATACTAGGAGATGAAATCAAGATGTAATAAATCTCTTGGAGAATATTTGTCAGACTTCAATTTCAAGGCAAAAGTTAAAGGATTATGGTAAGTAAACACTGTAAACTGCTGTCCTTCAAGAGAGTGTCAAAAATGTTTAATGGTTAAGTAGACAGCGAAAAGTTCCTTGCTGAAAGCATTACATCAAGTCTCGGCAGATTTAAGGCATCGAGAAAAGAAGGAAATAAGTTGCCAGGCACTTGAAACGAATTGTTGAAGAACTCTACGAACTCCAACATTGGATGCATCAACTATTAATGAGAGCGGTGCATCAAAAGCATGGGGTGACAATAGAGTTACTCTGGATAATTTTTCTTTGATATTTTCAAATACTTGCAGGTGAGAAGAATTTAGCTATATAGCTTCACTTTTCTTTTTACGGTTTCATAAAAGTTCGGTCAGAGGACAGACAGTCTCTGTACAATGAGGAATGAATCTACTGTAAAAATTAATCAGTCCAAGAAATTCTCACAGTTTTCATAAGGAATGAGGAGTAGGAAAATTACAAATAGCTTCCACTTTAGATGGCAAAATACGTATGCCATCTTTATCAATAGTATGTCCAAGAAAAGTAAGGGAAGAAACACAAAAGACATTTACTGAGATTGATGTCAAAGTTGTATTGCAACAGACATGTAAAAAGCTGTTGCAGATGTTCCAAATATTCTTCTTTTGTAGAACTAGCTATCAATATATTATCAGTATAGGTGAAAACGAAATTCAAACCACAAGTGACTTCATCCATAAATTGTTGAAAGGCTCTAATGGCGTTATGTAACCCCAAAAACATTCAAATAAATTCAAATAACCCAAAAGGAGTAGTGGTAACAGTTTTAGGAATGTCCATGAGCTTGATCGGAATTTGTTTATAGGCACATGCCAAATCGAATTTTGAGAAAATCATGCAACTGTGTGAAGAGGCAGAAAAATAGTACACGTTGGGGATCGGATAATGGTCTGGCACTGTAAATGGCATTCAAACCTCTGTAATCACTGCACAGACACCAGTCTCCTGATGATTTAAATATGAGATGTAATGGAGAAGATTGATTGCAGCTGAAAGGACGAATTATACCAAGGTCTAGCATATGACAAAATTCTTCCTTGCTTCTTTAAATATAGTTTATAGTTTCAGAAATTTTATATGAATGGAGTACCTTGAAAAAGGTGTAATTCATAATTTCGCCACACACAATTATGAATAATAAAGCAAGGTATGTTTAATATTTCATGCACAACACAGCGTGAATCAGAAGTAGTGAACTAACTATTAATTATATAGTTCCACAGTTTACTCTCATGGCTAAGGTTGTCTTGGATTTAAATTCATTTCAGTGTCTTTTGTTGTTTACTTTAACACAAAGTGAACTAGTAATGTTTTTATTTGATCTCCAAAGTACCACAAAGTTAGAAAGATTCAGAACCACTGCCCTAGAAATTTGACAAAATAAAACACGCTGGATAATAAAGTCCTAGAAAGAAAGAGTGGTCACATTTGGAATGCTTTTAATCATAGATCTGCTTGATCAGGCTTGTGCTAGAGGAAAACAAGGGCCTCTGGAACTTATTTTATGTTTTGTCTTGTCTTATTTTTATAGAAGTGGCATTCATCAATAATAATGTGGATCTTTCACTCGAATGATACATCTGAATTTAACAACAAATAAAATTTCTTGATATTTGATTTTTCTGCTTCTAGTATTTGTTGTAAACAGTCAACAAATACAAGAGGCAGCAAAATCCAACGACAGGAAGATAACTCTTTTGTATATAAAGGGAGCTAACTTAGTCCAACACCTATCACTAAAATACCTCTGAAATTTTCATCGGCCTGAATTATTCGAAATAAAACACATGTGTTTGTATGTATTTGTTTTGCAAGATTCTTCATGTGAAATCGTATGTTGGAACACATATTGTTATATTGGTGATAGTCATCTTTGCCAATTAAACATACGCACTATTTATCTTCACTTCAGCTTTACATTTGTTATTTTAGTTTTTTTTCTCAAAACTCTTCCAAATGCAATAAGCAGAACAAGAAAAAACACGTGGGATAAAGAGTCGTTGAAGAGGTCACAGAATATGTGACGAAAGAGATTTGACCCAAAGAAACTAAAATGATAATAATAATAAACCTGAAGTGAAGACCAAATAGATAGTGCATGTGTTGAATTGGCAAAATATGACCATCCCAAGTATAACAATATCCTTTACTTGTTTCATTTGCCTTGCTGGGGCACAGCCTTGAAGGGTTTTAGTCAAACGAATCGACCCTAGGACTTATTCTATCAGTCTTTTATGCTGAACTACCAAGTTATGGGGACATAAACACACAGCACCACCAGCTGTCAAGTGGTGGTGGGGGACAAAGACACACACAAACATATATATATGTGTGTGTGTGTGCGTGCATATACATATATATATATATACACACACACACGACAGGATTATTTCAGTTTCCATCCACCAAATCCACTCACAAGACTTTGGTCAGCTGGAGACTATAATAAAAGACACTTGCCCAAGGTGCCACTCAGTGGGACTGAATCCACAACCATGTGGTTGAGAAGTAAGCTAGAATTTAAGTATTGAGATTTGAGGAAAAGCTGATCATGATACCAATCAATCTAGTTTCATTACAATTAGTCGTGGGTATGACTTTAAACTACATCCAGTAGTGGGGCCCTGCTTCAGAACTTCCAGGATTTTGAGGAGTGTAGATCCATCCCTTAATCACTGTTGTTCCCAGGTCTATTATGACCCAGAGTTGTAACACCTGTCAAGGTCCCTGCTATGGGTTAAATAGCATGTAGCCACCTGAGCCAGGGTACATTAAAGTAAATTATGGGATGCAGCATGGTGGGATGAACAGACAACTGTCAACGGCCAGGATCAACTAATTTAGTCAGCAAAGTACAACTATCAACTGTAGTCATGGAATGTGCAGATGAGATATTCCTGTCAGGCAAGTTGTCTGATTCAGATTCAGACAATTAGAATAAATCGTCCTCTCTAGTTAGTTTGTGTGTGTGTGTGTGGGTGTGTGTGTGTGTGTGTGTGTGTGGGTGTGTGTGTATGTGTGGGTGTGTGTGTGCGTGCGTGCATGCATGCGTGCGTGAAATTAACCTTATAATAAAAATATAGATTTTATATTTAGTGCATGAAGAAGTTGCTTAACACTCAATTAAAAAAATATCAATAAATATAACAACGATCATCAATAATAGAAAAGCAAAGTTGACATTTCAACTTTATCTTTATTTTTGTAAGAGTAGAAAAACAAAAACAGTAATTATAGAGAAGCAGAAACGACAAAGAAAACAATGAAGGCAAGAACAATAATGGAAGTACTGGACAAAAAGTTAGGGAATCAGCATTGTGCCAATAAACGAGACACTTGGCACTTGTCAAGTGAGTTCGTCTGTTTCTAATAAGATGTTGGTGTTATCATTGTTGTTGTTGATAACTGATTGAGTAGGCCTTTAATCAAAAGCTTTCTGGCCATATCCATCCTGCATTGTTTTCAAAAATAGTGTATTTTAGGATTAGATAGTTCAGTATACTTTTCTTTCCTTTAAAATGCTAGGGTGTAATTTGTGGGAGACGAAATGTTTTCTAATGACATTGAGAGTAAGAGAGAGAGATGGTTTGACAGTGAAGAATAATAGAGGTGTAGAGGTAATATGGAGAATTATGTCTGGTAGCAGGATCAGACATCTGCAGAAGGCTCATCATAGACATAACAGATACCAGTCTCAGAGATAACTCCATCTCACCCAAGGCTTTGCCAATAAAGTTTCAATGAGGAATTTTTTTGTTTGTTTTTGACAAAATTAACTGACCATGACGTTTTCTTCCCTTCAGTTGTAGAGAGGTTATGTGCCTCCGGTCATTTGAGTCTGATGAGTCACCTATTCAGCCAAGCACTTTATAGGTGTGAAACCAATGGTCACTCTATGACCAGCCTTAACAAACAACCTCTTAAATATATTATATATCTAATATATATTCTGCTGTGGTGGACAGATCTTCTTGAGTACAGCAAGGTGTCAAATATCCTTTGTCAGATTTCAGTCTTTGATATATGTGAGTGTATACATATATATATATATATATATATATATATATATATATACACACACGCACACACACACATATATATATGTATATATGTATATATATATATATATATATATATATATATATATATAAATACAGCAACTTATGTATCACAATTAAAGCCAATACATCATAGAAAGCCTAATTGACAGCAGTATTCATCTTGAGATAGCATCTCTTGTAGATACACATTGTTAAAAACAAAAATATATCAACCCAAACAGAAATTGGCCAGCAGCTGTGGTGGCATTGCTAAATGCGCATTTCTGCCTCTTTGGGTTTCATCAGTTGCAAGTATCCACTGACAAATGCATGCTAAGACAATCTGCCATTACCAGTATAGTATAAGTGATCGAAAAATCATTTACAATTAGCTAACTGGATTAAAATTTTCGTGTGTGTGTGCTTGTATACACTCACTTATAGTCATACAATAATGTACAGAATATAGACTTTAATTTCATATCCCCAGTAGTATTTCCTCCCAGAAGCCTAATGCATCGTTGTACTGAAGTTTTACCTAGCTCAACTTCAACTGAAATGACCTTCTTTATTTTGTAATTCGTGTTTGTGTTGAGCATGTTTAAAAACCTGATCTTCAATATAAACTTAAGGAAGTTTTTTCAGAAATTGTATCATTTAGCTATTGTTTCTAGCATGCCCCACCCCACTTTTTTCCAAAAATTTCCCATGTTTTTGGTATAGATTAGGATTCTGCCCAGAAAACACATTTTCAAAATTAGAAGTGGGGCTGGGGGTATATATATATATTTTAAAATTGAAATTATACAAATAATTTTTTTTCAGAATCGGATTCTCCATAGCTGAAAACGTGGGATTCCGTAAAAGAAAAATATCAATATAATAATAATAATGAAATTATTGTAAACAGTGCTCAGGTGCACTACAACATATATATCTATTTTTCTGAAAGTTATGAGGGAAAAATCGGATCTTATGAATTTTCCGAATGTCCTCCCTCAGGTTCGTTTGCGCAAAATTTTTTTTCTTATTCGTTTTCTAGTTGTTAACACTCAGCAGGCTGTTCCTTTTTTTCTTTTATTCGTTAACGGGTGAGGATCTTTATATTGACCTAGAAAACTTGCATGCTTAATATGCTCGTCCACTAATTCTCTGAATCGAATAAATAAATCTATTTTTAAGAAAACATACAACACACACACACACACACAGAGGCCACAGATGAGATTCAGAGACTGTAAGTATAGAAGATACTTAGTAGTGCTCAAAAGATTCGAACTTAGACGCCGGTACCTTCACCGGGGATTGATTTCGCAAGGTAAAGAATGATTGGAAGAGCGATTATTAAGTTGAGCGGATATAGAGGCAATCATGCAGATAAACAAATCTAGCACAAATCCGAAAAAAAAAATGTTTTTTAATTTTTAATTCCAAAAATAGGTGATGAAAATTAATAACTTAACTTTTCAATTGTTAAAATAATATTTTTTTCACCACTGCCTTCCTATTTTCTCCGTGGTAGTTGTCTGCAGACTGCAGAACTGCTAAAACACTAGTTAAATGGCTAAGCCGATGCTAAATTCGACACCGAAATTAAAGGATTATATATTTGCCGAAAAACTTGGCAGTGGGAGTTATGCAACTGTATATAAATCATGTAGAAAGGTAAGTGTAACCGAAAATAAAAATAATTGAACTATATTGTTAATTTGAGGGTATTTTTATTGTTTTTCTTTATTTAAGATACGAAGAAAACAACATGTCCCGATTCGTCATTTATCGTCTGCTTTTAACAGCAAACAACACACCTTGACACTTTCGAGGATGGGAACATATCTTTATTTCTAATTTAGGAACAAGGTCCTAAATTTTTACTAAAAGTATAGTCGATAATATCAACGCCAGTACTTAACAGTAACTTCTTTTATATCGGCTCCGGATACTGAAAGCCGACGCCAGCGAGATTTGAACTCAGAACTTAAAGGGCTAGAGTTAAACACCCCAAGGCACCTTATTTTCAGTTCTAACGATTCTGCCTGTCCAAGAAAATATTGATTTCAAATATAAAGACGAGAAGCAAATTTTTGGATAGCTCTTAATTGATTATATCGCCCCCACCACCACCACCAGTGCTTGACTGGTACTTTGTCGACCCAAGATGTAAAGCAAAGTTGCCCATGGCGGGATTTGACCTTAGAACGTAAAGATCTGGAACTAAATACTGCAAGGTATTTTGTCTTGTCTGTTAAATTCGTGCTTTGAATGGTGTTTGACAAATTACATTCTTCTTATGTTTATATACCGTGTTTGTTCAATGTAAATTTTCGTCGACTGTGTAAATATAGATTTTTAATTAAAGGTAATGTGCGTTTTAATAAATGGTTATTTGTTACCTGTTTATGTTTAATTTTAATTCAAGTGTTCCCAAATTGTCTTTGAAATACGGGAATACAAGACGCTAGCTAAAAGGTTGTCCTTGTTAACAATGCAGCACTGTTTTATTGTCAAGTTTATTAAGTCCCCATTATGTAGCTGTGAATAGGTTATTTTAAGTTACGTAGTTCCTTCCTGTAATTAGAGAAGATTCATTGGGTTTGAATATATCGTAAAACACATCTAAACAATTTCAGTATCGCTAGCCACACGTATTCTGTTTTATAAAGGTGCTACGTAACTCAATTTGTATCTTTAAGAATACAAGACTGCAACGAACCAACTAAACCCGAACATGCATGTTTCCAAGGAAGCATGTTAGGACCTAGGACCTTCAGTTGATGCAACATCATCTGCCCCATTGCACACCACAGGTCTAACCCAGCAGTGCAGAATGTGCAGTATATTGTGAAGACACCTAAGCATTTGATTAGCCACACGTAAGCGGAACTATCTTACTATAATGAAGGAACCTCTGCGTAGTTGCTCGATCTGCTAGAAATAGCAGCCAACACCGCTTCAAACTACACCCTACTCTTAAAAAAAGGACACAGAATGTAGTCCTACATCAGCGTGTCGGAATTTTAATTTATTTAATAATCCTGCTCTGAGGGTGTCTAAAATATACATCATCATCATCATAACGTCTAGTTCTCTATGCTTGCATAGATAAGAAGAGTGTTCATTGAGGCAGAGCTTTCTAAGCAAAATTTCCTTCCTGATGTCAACCCTGACCTGCTTCCAAGCAAGATCATAATTCCCCAGCCTGTTGAACTACAAACAACCTGGACATGGTTAAGCGGAGAACTGCAAACAAATGACGTACTATGAAAATAAGATCGGATGGTATGAACGAGCCTTTTGTTTACAAAGAGCGCACATGTCAAGAAGCCTGGTCATGCTTTCATGGTGGACTGCAAGCAAACGACACCGTCATGGAACGCAGGTGAACACAAGGGAAACACCGAGACACACGCAAACACACTTTACATGCATATATGTATACACACACAGACTTGCTTCTTTCGGTTAATATATAGTTTAACACCCGGTTACCAAAAAAAAAATTGTTTAATAGTTGTAAAAAAACTGTGTAGAAAACGAATATGAAAACAAAAATTTGCACAAACGAACAGGGTGGGTTGAGGAGAGGACTTTCAGAAAATTTACACAATCCGATTTTGCCTCAAAACTTTCAGGAAAACGGATATATATTAGTGAAATTTTATAGAGATACCTTTTAAATGGCATTGATTTAGAAATAGGGCTTTTTATTGCCACACATACATACACACACATACATACATACACACATACATACACATATACACACTGTACTGGTACGTTTTGCTCAACAAAGACTGTAGTGTGCCTAGCGAGATTTGGTTATTTCTAAAAGGACGAATGCTACTGGAAAGGTTCCCTTGCCAACAAGTATTGTAAAAATTTGCCAAAAATGTTTCCCTGTGAAATTGTAGAGGGTGGGGATTTCCGAGGGTTCCAGTCCCCTCCCCGTTTTCTGGACAAAAAAATGGGTTTTGTGGCATATTAAAAGCTCACCATAATTCATTCAACGAAGAAAAACAAATTTTCTAAAGAATCCGAGGTGGGGCGGGAGGTCACCCCTCACTTTTTTTCCGAACCACCAAAATAAGGAATTTGTGGGAAAGTAGATCAGAGGAGTTGATTCCACGTGAAAAATCCGATTTTGTTTTTTGTCTTGGTGCAAATTGTGAGGGTGAGTTGGTAAAAATTTACTAAAATTTTTTCCGGGATGTGGGGAGAAAAGTTTTGAAACAACACTGAGTTTTGGATCAGGAAAACCACATAAGTTCATTTTTTTTTACTCCCCCCAACCCACCCACCCTCCGGACCGATTTTGGCCAATTTTTTGCCCTTAAAAACTATGAGGAGCCTTTTCAGTAAAAACAAAATAAAAATTGTAAATATTTTCAGAGGAAAAAGTGTAATTTAAGGGAGATTTGGCTGTACTTTCTAGCACAACCCAAAACAACCCTCCTCGTTTCTTTCTCACTCTCACATTAATGTTTTCCAATATTCTTCTCCCCATAAACACATTTATGCTATAAAAAAAAATTTGAAAATTTATGATTTTCCTTCAATCCTACTCCCCAGCCCTGATTGTTTCTATTTATAATTTAAAATATTAGAGAACCTGAGGTCATTTCAGCCATTTATCCACAGTGATTTTTAAAAAATAGGTATATAAAAGATAATCAATTTTAAATAGCATACTTTTCTGTTAGAAAATGTTTTTTTTTTTTCTTACACACACATAGCCTCGCTTAATTGAAGTTGGGGTAAAAATTTAAATTACCATCTTTTTTGTTGATCTCACCAATGGAGCACGCATGTGGTCCATTGGTATCATCATTAAACGGTGAGGAGAGTAAAAAAGTTCATAAATTTTCCAAACTACTGTTTTCATAAAAAGATGCTCTCCATCATTTTGAAGGCTGTGGTGAAAAACAATTGGAAAAATCCCCGTCAAAATGGAGAAATTCCAACTTATGTGGTCTTCTTAATCTGAAATGCCTCTCCTCACCCACTTGGAAAAAATTTTCTCCCACAAATTTCTTTATAATTGTAATCTATGCCTTTTGAAAAATATTTGTATAAACTTTCATTAAAAGATATCCATTTTCCTGAAAGTTATGAGGGAAAAAATCAGATTTTGTGAATTTTCTGAAAGTCCTCTCCCCACCCACCCTGTTCATTTGTGCAAATTTTTGTTTTCATATTCGTTTTCAATACAATTTTTTTACACCTATTAAACTGTTTTATTTATTTATTTATTTTTGTTTTGGTGACCGGGTGTTAAACTATGTATTAACCCTTCTTTCAGGTTTCATCAACCAAATGAAATCACAAGGATTTGGTCAACCCGGAGCCAAAGAAGACACTTGCCCAAGGTGTCACACTGTGGGATTGAACCATGGTCTTTGCTGGTCACCCCCCAAAAAAACCTACTGCGCCTCACTGTAGATTCACTTGTCATAGGTTCACCATCACTGTCCTAGATACTCTGTCTGAAAATAAGGTGAGCTGGCCATGGCTAAAATACAAAGTGCATTCCAGAAGTTTTGAAATTTTTTTAGGTGAGGCAGTTTTTTTAGCTGTTAGAGATTATTATGATTTTAGTCTATCATTATTATATATCTTATTAGCTGACATGCAGCCAACTTTTGTTATTCCAGATTGAAGGATACGGTTGTAACATTACTTTGAGCACACCCTACTAAACAGTGCTTGTCACAGCTGACTAGTTTGCAGAATGCAGTCAGGATGTGAAAATAAGTTGGAAGCTTCCTCTGCAATAGAATTTTGTATTAAACAAGGCAAAAACGTTACAAAAACTTGCTCCAGACCATTTATGGATCAACTTTCTGTGCCAAGCATTTTTTTTCCTTTCCCTGGCACAAGAAGCCAGGAAAAGCAAGTCCTATGGGAAGTTCATGATGATCCCCTTTTTTTTGACAGCAAGGGCATCATCTACTGGGTTCTCTCTGACTAAATGGTTTTAACAAAGAATACTTTGTGGAGGTTTTGAGAGAGTTCAGGAAAAGATTTCATCACAAAAGGCCAGAACACCTGCACCAGGACAACACACCAGTCCACAATTACATCCTGGTAACCAATTACTTGGCAAAGATGGGCATCAAATCTAGCTCTTTGTGACCTGTGGTTGTTCCCCAAGCTGAAGGAGACTGACAAGGGTCCTGGACACCTTCGATTTGGAGGACTTCCATGGGGCTTTCATGAAGTGTTTGGAGCACTATCACAATTTGCATTAAAATCAAAGGATCCTAATTTGAAGAAGATTAGAATTTTGAACTTCTTGGAAATTAATGAATGTCATGCCTGAAAAAAAGTCTCAAAACTTCTGGAATGCACCTTGTACCTTTGATTCCTAGGACTGCTCAATCAAGCTGACCTGGAGCCCAACAGCAAACACTTATTTTGTTTTGATAGAAGACAAAATAGGCCTCCATAAGTTTCCAACTAAGAGTGGTTGTGTAGAAAACTAAGCTCCAGTGTTTTAGATACACTCATTTTTCTTGTAATTATGATTTAAAGATTTGGTGTTTTGCTAACTTTCACTGGGCACAAGGCCAACCATTATGATACTACTTCAGTCAATTATTCATAGTTCTGACCTTGTGCTAATGTAAAAATTGTTATCATTATTATTCATAGTTAGATAAATACAGTAAAAATTTTCTTTTATTACATAAAAAATAGTTAAGTACATCTTGGAAAACATACATGAAGGTTAGTAAATACTCTGTGAGAATAGCCTACACTATCTACAGATCCTAGTATTTGTGTTTTCTGGTACATGTAAATCTACCAGTGTTGCTACACAAGTGATTGTATATCACTGCAGCTGTACCTGTTACAAATTGGAAGGCAGATAACTGCCATAATGGTTTTAATTCAGATCCTAACTAGTTGCAGTTCCTTAGCTTTTCAGCAACACATAATAGTCCTTTAGTATTTCTATGTCAATTATAAATGTACTGTTATTATTTGGCAGAATCACTAAAGTGTTAGACAAAAATGCTTTGCAGGCAGAACTGTTAGTATGCTGGGCTTAGCAGTATTTCATTCAGCTTTACATTCTGAGTTCAAATTCAGCCGAGATTGACTTTGCCTTTCATCCTTTCAGAGTCAGTAAAATAAGTACCAGTTGAGCACTGGGGTTAATGTAATCAACTTAGCCCCTCCCCCAAAACTGCTGGCCTTGTGCCAAAATGTGAAACCAATATTTATTCCAGCTCTTATGTTCTGTGTTCAAATCCTGCTGAACTCAACTTTGCATTTATTCTTCAAGGGTCCTTAAAAAAAGTACCTGTCAAATACTTGGGACAATATAATTGATTGTTGGGTCCTTTCAAAATTGTGTCCTGTGTTTATGTAAGAAATCATTATTGTTAGCCTCATATTTTCAACAGTTTTATGTGAGTTCCTTCTGCACAAGCAGATGTACCTCTGTATTACTGAGAGGTGTGTACTTTATTGCTATCTGGGAATATAGAATTATGTTTCTGTGTTATATCAGTTGCTTCGATGAAGCACCTTGTCAAGACTAACTGTGAGTCTGAAATGTACACATGTAATGCAAAATCTGTCCATTATATGTTGCATATCCCCCTCTGAATGTGCCAACAAATCAGCATCATCAGCGTAAAGTCATTCTCTTACAAGTGCTTTTGAAGTCTTTGTTTTGCTCTTAAACTGAGTCAGATATAAAATGCAACCAGATGTCTGAAATCTGATTCCGATTCCCCTGTTGCAATCCTTGGAAGCATACCAAAGCAATGCAGCAAAATAAATAGAGAAAAATATAGGGCAGGAATATCTCTCTGTCTGACACCATTGTCCACTGAAAATTCATGAGATAGCTCTCCATTAAAGACTACCTGAGCTTTCATGTTTCTGTGTAGTTCCTTAAAGATGCTCACAAAATGTGTTGGGCAAACAAGTTTATACAATACAATCCACAGTGCCTCCTTGTTTACTGTGTCAAATACCGTAGTTAAATCTAGGAAGACCTGGTATAGTAGCATTTGCTTCTCTAAGCATTTCTTCTGAACCTGCCTCACAGAAAATATCATGTCCATTGTTCCTCGCTCAGGTCTGAGACCACACTTTTTCTTTGAGAATCACATGTGGACACACATTCTAGCATGGAAATTATCTTCCCAGTATGTACCAGGATAGTTATCCCTCTAGAATTACCACACTCTGCTTTTGGGCCCTTACCCTTGTATATAGAGATTAGAATGCCATTTATACATTCCTGTGACACAGAAGATTCATTCCAAACTCGAGTTGTTAGGCTATGAATTTCAGACGAAATGTATACATGGTCTGATCAATAAGTATCTGGACTGTTGCCATTGTAATGAAGTTAAAGCATGCAGGGTGAAGTCGCTCTAAATTTTAACATTCTAACTCACTTCTGCTGTTTACAGCAGTGTTTGGAAGGAAGGTATGTTGCGTGTAATCATTGCTTTGATGATGACTGAGAAAATTGAGCAGAGAATCTGCATCAAATTTTCCCAAAAGCTTAGCAATACCTGCTCAGAGGCCTATCTAAATTTTTCAAAAAGTTTTCATTGTTCTTGACACAATCAAGGAGATCTTGTGCAACTGAAACCCAAGTGTCTTTTTGGTCAGCTGGAAGCAGTTTTGGCTCAAACTTGGCAGACACGCGTCTCATATCCAAATCTTCAGTGATAATGGACTGAACTGAACTATAGCTAATCTGCACATCCCCTGATAAGTCATGGATGGTGATTTGATGATTTCCTGTCACAGTTACATGCTTATCTGCAATGTTTTTCTCACTTCTACTGGTTACAGGTCTCTCTGAACGTTTGTCAATACCAACATTTTATCGGCCATCTCGGAAACATCTGAACCTCTCATACACTTGTGTGCAGCTCATACACCCCGCCTCTCCATACACTTTCTGCAACTTTGTGTAGGCCTCTGAGCAGGTATCTCCATGACAGCTTTCTCTGTCATGGTCAATGTGACGATCACATGCTACACACCTTCCTTCCAAGCATTGCTGTGAACAGGGAAAGTAAGCTAGAGTGTTAAAACTTAGTGTGCATGCATAGCAGAGTTCAAGGTCAATCTTTGCCAAGCGGCTTCACTCTGTGTGCTTTAGCTTCATTACTATGGCAACAATTCGGATACTTATTGATCAGACCTCATATATATATATATAAATATATATATGTAAACACACATATGTGTATGAGTGTGTGTGTGTCCTTATGTCTGTTTGTCCCCCACCACTGCTTGACAACTGGTGTTGGTGTGTTTACATCCTCCATAACTTAGTGGCTTGGAGAAAGAGACCAATCAAATAAGTACTTGGGTCTTCAAGGTGGTGCTCTAGCATGGCCTCAGTCTAATGACTGAGACAAAAGAAATGCTATTATTTATTACAGAGGGCAGTGAAGTTGCAGAATCATTAGACCAATATTTGTTCTGGTTCTTCACATTTCGATTCAAATCCTGCAAAGGATTACACTAATTTTTTGAGCTCGGGTCAAACGTTATAGTTTAGAGGCCATGGACTGACAATGTGAATGTTCTGAGTCCTCTCTCCACTTTCGCGAGTACACATTTTTTTTTCATATTTGTTCAGAACAAGTTGTTTTACATCTTTTACACTATCTTTCTTTTGTTTCTTGGCTCCGGTGAGGCGTCTCGGAACATTCACGAGCCCTCCCCGCCCCCGTTCGCGAGTGCGCCTTTTTTTTTTTTCATATTCATTCACAGCAAGTTGTTTTACATCTATTACACTAATTTGGGTCAAACACTATAGTTTAGAGGCCATGGACTGACAATGTGTGACAATGTGAATGTTGCGAGTCCTCTCTCCACCCACCGCCTTTCGCGAGCGCGCATTTTTTTTCATATTCGTTCAGAGCAAGTTGTTTTACATCTATTACACTATTTTTCTTTTGTTTCTTGGTTCCGGTGAAGCGTCTCGGAACATTCACGAATGTTCCGAACCCTCTCCCCCCCCCTTTCGCGAGCACGCATTTTTTTTTTATATTCGTTCACAGCAAGTTGTTTTACACCTATTACACTCATTTTTTTTCGTTTTTGAGGTCGAGACAAACACTGTAGTTTAGAGGCTATGGACTGACGATGTGTAATGATGTGAATGTTCCGAGCCCTTTCCCCACCCCCATTCACGAGTGCGCATTTTTTTTTTCCATATTCGTTCACAGCAAGTTGTTTTACACCTATTACACTATTTTTTTTTTCGTTTTTGAGCTCAGGTCAAGCGCTTTAGTTTAACCAAATTCTTTCCCATAAATCCCTATATACTCTGAAAGCACACCATATAAGAAGTATTTGTAAAAAATTTTGTTAAAAAGTCTCCATTTTTCTGGATTTTATGAGGCAATAAAGTCGGGGACATATACATCTATGGTAATGCCCTTTTATTTATATGATTTTTTCATTTCATGTTTATTTAATTCATTGTTTGCAATATTCTCTCTCCCCCTCTGTCTCTCTCTCTCACACACACACGCACACATACACACACACACACTACTAAGCATACAGATGGGCTGCTGAATTGAAATCTCCATGTTGCTTTGAGGGGAAGGTAAGACTTGACAAACTGCCTCTTCCTCTGTTGTTGGACTACTGTGATGTTTGTTTAAAAAAGAGAGATTTATGACTGATAAAGTAATGAAAGCAATATTTACTAAGCAAGTGAGCACTATTATACAAAGAAATAATGAGACGTAAAATATAAAAATTATTAGAATTAGGAATCAAATGAAAATATTATCAAGGGGCTAGCAGAAAACCGCTTGAAGGGTGCTAGTATATATAATGTAAAATTTTGGTTACATATGGCTGTGAGATTAAATTTCTGGACTTCTGACTGCACAACCATCATCATCATTATAAGTTAAAAAACTGAATTACTTCAGTTCTTAGAAGGGCATATAACATGAATTATAAGAACATATCTAGATAATGCTTCACAATATCCCCATACTCTAAGCTGCTGTGTTTAATTTTATATTGGTTTAACTTTGAAAATATTCATTGGTTCTTCAGTTAAAATAGGTGGTGCAGGAGGGACTATAACCGAAAGATGCCATACATTTTTATTAAACTTTAAATCATGAAAAATTATTAAATGATACAGGTGCAGGCGTGGCTATATAGTAAGAAGCTTGCTTTCCAACTACATGGCTCTGGGTTCAGTACCACTGTGTGCCACTTTGGACAAGTGCCTTCTACTATAGCCTCAGGCTGACCAAAGCATTGGGAATGTATTTGGTAGATTCAGTCTGAAAGGTCACCTTATAACTTGCAATCTCCCAGTTTCCTTCAGTTATCGGGACTCTTAGTCACTGTAACTGAAGGAAACTGGGAGATTGTGTGTGATGCTTTTAGGCAAGGTGAGAGAGAAGTATAAGGAGAAGAACACCTAATTGTGAGGAGGGGTTAGTGGAGAGAGTAACAGAGTATTCACTATTGTGGGTGGGATTATGCCAAGAACAGGGGAAAAGAAAGTGATTAGGGTATATGATTAGTGGGAAAGGGAGAGATAGAGTGGTGTGATGAGGTGAGTCGTCCATGACTATCCCACAATAGTGAGTATGGGTGGAAGGGAACGTGAGATAAAATAGATGAAGGTGCAAAGGGTACAAAAAACGCTGTTAAAGGAAAGAGATGTATGGGGGTAATAAGGGCTGATAAGTCAGAGTAGGAGAGATGAGAGGGTGATGAAGTAGTGAAGAAGTTGTAGGGAAATGACAGTGAGAAAAGAAGCAATGCAGGAAGTGAAATGAGAGATATGAATGATAATTAAAGTGAGTGGGGATATGGATTGTAGAGGGAAGATGGGCACAGGTAAGTAAGAGGTGAGGTCAGAGCCGCAAAGGGCACTAGTAAATCAAGTAGCAGGATAAAGTCTGCAATACAGAGGTTCTTGCAAGATGTGACATTCAAGGTGTAGAGAATTACCATACCAAAGTACAACTGAAGTGGGTTGGCCATGTGGTATGCATGGAAGAAACTTGCTTACCTAAAACACTCTTTTATGGTCAGCTTAACTCTGTTGCCAGGCACCAAGGTCACTTGCTACTCCATTATAAAGTTACTCTAAAGACCTACTTGAAAATCTTCAAGATGAATATGAAGACATGGGAAATAGTTGTGGTGTATGCGTGCAAGTAGAAGTAATCGACTTACCTCGTTTTCCTTCCTTTGCACGAGACTGTTCTGCAGTATCTGATCCTCGCGACTGGCCCGACCCGAAGAACACTAGAAATAGCAGCTGCTTCTCCCAACACCTAGACGATCGCTTGGCACGTCCTCTCCTCACAACAACCCCATTCAAAAAGGGCACCAAATCCCAATTGAGGCACCCTCTGCCCTTCTTCCTCTTCTGGTCAGCTCGCCGTTCCGGTCAGCGGTCAACTCCCCAGTTGCTGACGTCATACCACACGCAACCCTGATCTTAAAGATCACGTCCACCCCTACTCCACTTCGAAGTCCGCCATCCAACCGGGCGGGCGCCTTACGCGTCGAGATCTTCTCAAGCCAGGTGCCTTGTTTCCCTCTCTGCACTCTTCATCCGACGAAGTGGCTATCCTGTGCAGGTCCAGCACATGACGTGGAATTCCATCCACGGATACATTGTTTCTGGAATTGACTGCCGTCACCGTTCCCCTGCCCCATTGCGACATGCAGCGTGCCTTTGGCGGCTTGACCCAAACTTCCTCCCCTACTTTCACACTGGCAGGTCCCTTCTCTTCTTCGCAGAACTCCGGCGTCTTACTGGGATGCCTCCATTCATACTTGAACACTGCTCTGTGCGGCACAGATTCTTCCGCTTGTCCGGATCAAGGAGACATCTTATACCAGAAAGCCGCTTCCAGGAGTGAAATGTGCCCCCTTTCAGCCATGGCCTTGATCGTCCGATGGTGCCTCTCAACGATTCCATTGCCGCTCGGCCTATACGCCGCTCTGAACAATCGTCGCACCTTCCACCGGTCGAGCATCTCCCCCAACGTTTCCAAATGAAACGCCACCCCATTGTCCATCAGCAATTCTTCCACAGGACCCCTCTCTAAGAATATCCCGTTCAAAATCCGGGCAATCTCATCAGCAATGCCTGTCCTCAACTCCCTCCAAATGGCCAGCCAGCCCGGCCCGCAGTCGACCATGGTGAGATACATTCCTTGGTGGTAGTGCGTCACATCTACAGGTAGTCTCCTCCAGTTGCACTCTACTGAGAGGTTCCCTTGCTCATACCCACCCGTGGCGGGGTCAATGGACTGGCATCTGTCACAGTTCCCGCCCACTTTCTTGACGCTTCTCCTAGTGACGTCAGCATCAATCATCTTCGCACTTAACCTCTCTTCCTCGTTCATCTCTAAATACAGGGTCAGGGCGCTTCCTTCCAAGTATAGCTCCATAAGACTCACCACATCGCTTATCACTTGCAGTTTCGCCACAAGCCTGATCTTTTGCATCCATGCCATTACATCTCCCTCGCCATTAAAAGGCCTGATCATGTCGCTGGCGATTCTATTCTTGGCTGCCATCGTGGCGAAGTTTTACACGTGGTGCCAAAATAGCTTGTGGTGTATGCGTGCGAGTAGAAGTAATCGCCTTACCTCGGTTTTCCTTTCGTCGACTGCGACTCTGTCCTGTGGTATCCGATCCTCGCAGCTGGCCCGACCCAAAGAACACTAGAAATAGCAGCTGCTTCTCCCAATATCTAGACGATCGCTTGGCATGTCCTCTCCTTACAACAACCCCGTTCAAAAAGGGCACGAAATCCCGATCAAGGCTCCCTCTGCCCTTCTTCCTCTTCCGGTCAGCTTGTCATTTCAGTCAGTTCACGGTTCCGGTCAGTGGTCAGCTCCCCAGTTGCTGACGTCATACCACAGTAGTAGCACTGACTAGAGCTCAGTCAAGAAACTTTTGCTACAAGACCATCTCCGACTTTGAGGCAGCCAGGAACAACACCATGAGAGAGAAAAGAGCTCAGCACAGAGCCAGGTCCAATGTACCACCACTGCAACATCTGTAACAGGATCTGCAAATCCCAGATAGGTTTGTATTCCCACATAAGACAACATGACAAAATGTCAAACTAAGAACAATGTAATATGTATGTATGCATCTGTATGTATGTATATATGTATGTATGTATGTCTGCACACCCACGTACATGCGCCTGTATGTATATACTCATCCACCCTCATATATATATATTTATGTATAGATATATATATATTTATATGTGCATATATATATATTTATATATGTGTATATATATTTATATATGTGTGTGTATATATATATATATATACTCTTTTACTTGTTTCCATCATTTTGACTGTGGCCATGGTGGAGCACCACCTTTAGTCAAGCAAATAGACCCCAGGACTTATTCTTTGCAAGCCTAGTGCTTTTTGTATTGTCTCTTTTGCCGAACCGCTAAGTTACAGGGACGTAAACACACTAGCATCAGTTGTCAAGCGATGTTAGGGGGACAAACACAGACACACAAACATACACACAAACATATATATACATATATACGACAGGCTTCTTTCAGTTTCTGTCTACCGAATCCACCCACAAAGCTTTGGTTGGCCCGAGGCTATAGTAGAAGACAATTGCCCAAGGTGTCACACAGTGGAACTGAACTTGGAACCATGTGGTTGGTAAGCAAGCTACTTATCACACAGCCACTCCTACGCTTATATATATATATATATATATATATATATATATATATTTATATATGTATATATATATATATTTATATGTGTATATATATATTTATATTTTTGTATATATATATATATATATATATAAGTACAGGAGCGGTTGTGTGGTAAGAAGCTTGCTTAACAACCACATGGTTCCGGGTTCAGTCCCACTGCGTGGTACCTTGGGCAAGTGTCTTCCACTATAGCATTGGGCCTACCTAAGTCTTGTGAGTGGATTTGGTAGATGGAAACTGAAAGAAGCCCGTCGTATATATATATATATATATATTGGATAGATACTATCCCTTAGTGGGTTGTACCCCCAACCCCTAACTCTCTCACGTTATATATATATATATATATATATATATTTATTTGTATTGGCAGGGAACACTGATGGGGTCAGGAGCGTGGGTATACTTCTTGCGAAGAAATGGGTTGATAAGGTAATCGAGGTAGTCAGAGTATACGACAGAATACTTAAGACTACATTAGTGCTTCATGGGTTAGCAACCATTATCTCGGCCTATGTTCCTCAGCCGGGGCTACCTGATGGGCAGAAAGGCCAATTTTATGACACCCTCTTGCAGACTACCTCGTTGACAAATGATAGGGATTTTCTCTTTATGGCTGGTGACTTCAATGGACATGGACAACATGCAGGGGTCTTCCATGGCATACATGGAGGCTATGGTTTTGGTTCCTGCAATGAGGAGGAAACCAAGCTGCTGGAGTTCTACGATGCAAATGACCTTATGGTTTGCAATACTAACTTCAGGAAACCTGCCTGTCACCTAGTCACCTACCGTTCTGGCAGACACACTAGCCAAATTGACTACATCCTCGCGAGACAAAGGGAAAGAGAGCTGCTTATAAATGCCAAAACTTTCCCAGGCAAAGAATTTACCCCTCAACATAGATTAGTAGTTAGCGACTTCGGGATCAGGGCTAAATGGATGCCCAGAAGTAGACTAGCTTGGAGGAGAAGGGCGTGGAAGCTTAAAGATCCTGCAAATGGACAGAGATTTAAAGCTTTTTATGAGATAAGAGGATATAGCTTCACACAATGTGGAAGACAACTGGAGGTTTCTACGGGACAACCTGCTGAGGGCTACTGACCAGATCTGGAGATGGTGCAAAGTCCCCTCTCGACCCAAAATAACGTGGTGGTGGAACAATGTTGTTGACAGGGCTATTAGAGTAAAGAAACAGGCTTGGTAGGACTGGAAGAACAGTGGTAGCAGGGAATTGTATCAGACTGCCAGAAGGGAAGCTAGGAGACTGGTTTATTTAGCCAGAGGAAAGCAGATAAGAAAAAATTTGCCATTGTTCTGCACTGTGAGGACCAAAGACTCGAGGTATTTTGTGTTGCAAGAGAGTGTGTGAGAGAGAAACGTGATGTTTTAGGAGAGAAATGTGTTCGCATGGATGATGGTACGCTTGCACTAAACAAGGCTACAAAGAGAGAGATTTGGAGACACCACTATGAAATGTTGCTCAATAAAGAGAATGAATGGGAGAAAGAGAGTCTGCCAGATGTCGACCCAACAGAGGGACCAGCTATCCAAATTGACAGTACCATGGTAGATAAAGCAATTAAGAGTATGAAGACAGGGAATCACTGCAGAGATGCTCAAAATATCTGGCGGTGTTGGCTATAGCCTCATTACCCATATAGTTAACTAGGTGTTACAGGAAGGAGTCATACCCAATGACTGGTGTAGCAGCACCATAATCAACTGCTACAAAGGCAAAGGTGACGCTTTAGATACAAATAATTACAGAGGTATCAAGTTGTTGGATCAGGTAATGAAGGTCATGAAGAGGGTCATAGCCCAACTAATTAGGGAGCGAATCAGCTTAGATGAGATGCAGTTTGGGTTCGTGCCAGGGAAAAGCACCATTGATGCTATATTTCTGGTAAGACAGCTGCAGGAGAAATACCTAGCCAAAGATAAACCTCTGTACCTGGCTTTCGTTGACATGGAGAAAGCCTTTGACAGGGTCCCCTGATCCCTTATCTGATGGTCAATAAGGAAACTAGTGATAGAAGAATGGTTAGTGAGAGCTGTACAGAGACGCTGCCAGTAAGGTGAGGGTTGGCAAAGAGTACAGTGAAGGATTCTGGGTAGAGGTAGGGGTCTACCAAGGTTCAGTCTTCAGCCCCCCCCTCTATTTATCATAGTCCTCCAGGCAATAACACAGGAATTCAAGACAGGATGCCCCTGGGAGCTCCTCTATGTTGATGACCTTGCTCTAATTGCTGAGTCACTATCAGAACTAGAGGAGAAGTTTCAGGTGTGGAAGCAAGGATCAGAATTGAAGGGCCTTAGAGTCAACCTAGCTAAAACCAAAGTCCTAATAAGTAGGAAGGCAGACAAACCACAAATCCCTTAAGGTAGATGGCCCTGCTCGATCTGTAGAAAAGACGTAGGTAGAAACTCTATAAGATGTACCCAGTGTAAGCTCTGGACACATAAGTGGTGCAGCAATATCAAAGGAAGGCTAACTGGGAAGATAGTTTTGTATGTGGTAGATGCTCAGGAGCAATAAACACTGAATATGTGCAGAGAACAACTTCTGCCACATTCCAGGGAGAAAAACTAGAAGTAGTTGATAGCTTCTATTACCTCGGTGACCAAGTCAGTAGCTGGGGTGGGTGCACTGAAAGTATAGCTGCTAGAATAAGAATAGCCTGGGCAAAGTTCAGAGAGCTTTTACCTCTGCTGGTGACAAAGGACCTCTTGCTCAGAGTAAAAGGTAGACTGTATGATGCATGTGTACGAACAGCCATGCTACATGGCAGTGAACCATGGGCCGTGACTGCTGAGGATATGCGTAAGCTTGCAAGGAATGAAGCCAGTATGCACCGCTGGATGTGTAATGTCAGTGTGCATACTCGACAGAGTGTAAGTACCTTAAAAGAAAAGTTGGACCTAAGAAGCATCAGATGTGGTGTGCAAGAGAGACGATTGCACTGGTATGGTCATGTGGCGAGAATGGATGAGAATAGCTGTGTGAAAAAGTGCCCCACCCTAGTGGTTGAGGGAACCTGTGGAAGAGGTAGACCCAGGAAGACCTGGGATGAGATGGTGAAGCATGACCTTTGAACATTAGTCCTCACTGAGGCAATGACTAGTGACCGAGACCTTTGGAAATATGCTGTGCTTGAGAAGACACGGCAAGCTAAGTGAGACCATAACTTGTGGCCTATGCCAAGGGTGTAACCAGCCCACTTATGTGTACCTTTCCTTCATTGGACACTAAACTCTGCTTGCGAAGACCTGTTGAGGCAAGTGAAATCAAAATTGAAATCAAATTTGATGACTGGCATCCGTACTAGTGGAGCGCTAAGAACACCATCCGAGCATGATCGTTGCCAGAGCAGCTAACTGGCTTCCATGCTGGTGGCATGTAAAAAGCATCATTCAAGCGTGCCTTACTGGCACTTGTGCCGGGGGCACGTGAAAAAATATTCGAGCGAGGTCATTGCCAGTGCCGCTGGACTGGGTCCTGTGCAGGTGGCACGTAAAAAACACCATTTGAGCATGGTCGTTGCTAGTACTGCCTGACTGGCCCTCGTGCCGGTGGCACATAAAAGCACCCACTACACTCTTGGAGTGGTTGGTGTTAGGAAGAGCATCCAGCTATAGAAACTCTGCCAGATCAGATTGAAGCCTAGTTCAGCTATCTGGTTTGCAAGTCCTCAGTCAAATCGTCCAACCCATGCCAGCATGGAAAGCGGACGTTAAACGATGATGATGATGATATATATATATATATATATATATATATATATATATATATATATACATATTTATTTGTGTATATATATATATATATATTTGTATATAAAACTTAGTTATGTTTTGACCAAAGATTGGTCCAGGCCATGTCTAACTTAATAGCACCACCTGATAGGATTATCTAAATCCTTTTTACAGTCAGGTTTTGTCTATGGTCTATTCAAGTAGTGAGTTCTTATTGAGTGAGTTGTATCCAGGTATGGGTGGCTGATATGCACATGCATATACATACGCGGAAAGACGTGTATACAAATAAAAACAAGTACACAAAAACACACGCATCATTATGTTCATATGCACATCTCTATACCTAGGGGGAAATATTGAGTCTGCCCTCCTAGGGCACTGTGAGTTTGACCACAGTGATTGTTTTTGTACTCCTAGTGAGCAGGAAAATATCTGGTCAGAATGATGTTACTACTTTCTACTCTGTGAAGATGAGCCTGCCCTTCAGGTCCACTTTCATTTCTCCATCTGAGGCTGAATGCAAAATAGAAAATGGGGCCACTGCCATTACTTTCATCTTGGATGCCTTGTCACTTTCCCTTTGGAATCTGATGCCTTTGATGGTGGTGGTAGCTGGTGTTTGTTACCCTTCACGTTTTGCACATCTACTTGTATCAACCTACTCTCAATTCCCTAGGGCATCTGGTCAAAGTGTGATTCAGGTTGCAAAGATTTGATCCACACTGCTTGCAGGATGGGTCTTCTTCTTTACCCCATATTTTAAGGTATTTGGAGTTGGCAAGAGGTCAGTGACAACATGAAGGAGAAGGACAATCTTCTCTGATCAGTGCCCAGAGTTCCTACCGTGACAGTGAATGCTTGAGTGCCTGGTCCCACTGTATCCATTGTCCCTGAGGTCTTGCTGTTCAGATCAACTGAGCTGAAAGCTGGAGGATTTCCCAGCCACCTTTCCATGACTTACTGCACAGCCTTTCTTTTGCTTCCACTCAAGTAGTTGCACAGTTGTAAAGCAAAAATTGACTCAGCAGTCTGTTTATGATGCCATGCTGGAAGTAACATACCTTGAACCTTCCTAGTCTAGTTGGGTCCTTAAGTGTACAATATAATTTTTCTCAATGCATCAAATTCTTTTTTCATGGATTGTCAGAAACCCAGAATGCTGAATATTGAATATGTCATTTGTCAGCTTGATACAGCTTCTAAAATGACTAAGTGCTTTGATCAGATGAACTTTATTCATGTTGGTAATAATGTCGCCAATTGCAGATACAGAGTCCTTGATATTGTGGGCATGCTTGTTAGTCTCCAGATGTAGTAGCCTAGTGGGTTTGAAGCAGGAAAGCTATGAGGCCAAATATTAGGGGTAACACGATCATGAAATTTTTTGGCCTATAATCCTGGGTCATGCAGGCTGTATGAGTGGGATCAGACAGCCCACATAAGTTGGAATTTCTCCATTTTGATAGGGATTTTTTCCAATGTTTTTCACCAAGACGCATCTTTTCACAAAAAAAAAGAAAAAAAATTTTGAAAATTTATTTTCTTTCACTCCCCTCCTCACCACTGCAGTCTGAAACGATTTTGACCATTTCTGTTTTATTTTCAGTACGCACTTAAAACCTGCGAGAAAAACATTTTCAGTTTAGAAAAAAATTGTTAATAATTTCAGAGAAAAATGTGTGATTTAAGGGAGAGCTGGCTGTTGTTTCTAGCACGTCCCCAAACCTCCCTTCTCGTTTCTTTCTCACTCACACATCTATTGATATTTTTCAATATTTTTCTCCCCGTAAGGTGGCAAGCTGTCAGAAACATTAGCATGCCAGGCGAAATGTCTTTACGTTCTGAGTTCATATTCCACTGAGGTCAACTTTGCCTTTCATCCTTTCGAGATCGATAGATTAAGTACCAGTTGCATACTGAGGTTGATTTAATCAACTGCCCCCCTCCCCCAAAATTTCGGGCCTTGTGCCTAGAGTAGAAAAGAATATTTTGGAAAGACTTCCGCCCCCTCCCCATTTTCTCACAAATTTGTTTATTTAATAATTTTTATTTCCCCCCCCCCCCCCTTTCTCCCCCTCAAATTCTTCAGTTTTGAATTTTTTCCCCAATACTACAACCCTAACCATAACTACAGAAATGTTTTGAAATTTTTGTCCGAATCATGTCTGTATTTTTCCGCATATTTAGAAAAGAAAAAATTTTCTCAAAAAGAAGATTTTACAAAAATTTGCGGAAATTTTTTTTCAGAATCATAATCTCCATATTTTTCCGCACATTTTGAAAAACAAAATTTCTAAAAAAAAGTTTTAAAAATTGAAGGAAATGGGGGGTGGGGGTGGGAGCAATTTTAAAATGCCAATTTTTGCCCATCTTTTTGCAGATTCATATTCCCCATAGCCGAAAAGGAGTGTTTGTGTCGAAAAAAATAATTTTTTAAAAAGGGTAGTTTTGGTGGAGCATGGGTGGAAGTCTTGCCCATGTTATTTGTGTGTGTACAAAAAAAGCACCTAAAAATGACGCGTACAATATTATATGCGCTAAGACAATCTGAAAACAATTGAAACTTTTAAACGTTTACCAGTTTTTATGAAATTCTGGACTTGAGTTAACAGAAGCTAAATGTAACGGAAGTTAATTAGTCCAATAATGATTTTCAAAGTTAACTTAAAAGTGAAATCGTTAACGAAAATGTTAACTTCGTTAATTAACGATTAATGGACTTATGCCCAGCTCTCTGTTTTTGTGTGTCTCCTGTCCTAGCTTGATTTACGTTTTCGACACCACAACCTCATTTAGGCTTAGCAGCCCTTCCTGTTTGCTTTCACTGTCCTGTTTGTATTACCTATTTTGACCCTCCACAAAATCCCAAATTTTACTTAATTTGCTTTGCGGGAGCAACTGTTTTATCGAAAGCGTATCTTGTTAAATGCTCGAAATACGAGAGGAGAAAAACAGCCAACAACTGATGGAGGGTCGTTCTTTATGTTTTGTTTTCCATTTGTGCCTTTCGTTGTTCGAAAAAATAGTTCATGTTCCATGTACTCATGCGTTGTCCTTTTTGGTTGTACATATACGTATATATATATGCACATATATATATATATATATATATATATATATATATATATACACACACACACACACATGGTGAAGGTAAAGAATATGCACACCACCCGTTTTCAGCATAACCCTAACCCCTAACCCTAAACACCAGTTGTGCATATTCTTTACCTTCGCTATATATACATATACCCATATTTATGTATATATTTGTATTTATGTATGTAGGCATATTCTCAAATCTACATGTTCAATTTTATTGACTATCTCTCAATTCTCTTATACCTTTATCATTCAACCCTAAATTGCACATCTCTCTTATCACACATCTGTCTTGTTACTCATCTGTCTAAAACATCCCACTATCACTCATGTCTCAGTTACCTCAACCTTTATCAATCATACCTCCAGTTCATGCTACCTTTATATACGACTTCTACATATGCCCTATTCACTCAGCCTACACTCCCTGATCAACATGCGCTCTCACCATTTATCCATCTTTTGCTGTCCATCATTCTTTCACCCTTATTCTCTCTAGTGCTGATGTCATGATAAGATGCATTCAATGCACTCTGTTTAGTATTGGTTTAAGAGGACCCTCTAGTACTAGAGAGTACTGGTGCCATAAGAAAATATGCCCAGTAAACACTGTAATGCGGGTGGCTCTAAGAAGAGTACCCAACCATAGATACCAAACCAAAAATGAAACTCATGCTGAGATGTAGAACCATGTGTTTGCAAAATTAGGAGTTGGAAGAAATTCCATTTGCTGCACCCAGTGTAAACTATATACACATAGGAGGTGCAGTAGAATAGCAGGTAGATTAACAGATAAAGTCGTCTTTGTATGTGGCAGATGTGCTGGAACAATAAGCACTAAGAGCACATGAGACTTAGATTCTATCAAATGCCCAGGAGGCTCTCTTGAGGTTGTAGATAGTTTCTGTTACCTAGGTGACCAAATTATCAATGGTGGAGGATGTTCTGAAAGTATTGTTTCTAGAATAAGAATTGGGTGGAGGAAGTTCAGAGAGCTATTAACTCTGTTGGCAACAAAAGGACTCTCTCTCAGAGTGAAAGGTAGACTATATAATGCTTGTGTGCGAACAGCTATACTCCATAGTCGTGAGACATGGGCACTGAATGCAGAATACATGTGTAGATTGGAGAGAAATGAAGGTAGTATGCTACCTTGGATGCACATCAGTGCACTTGTATGGCAAAGTGCAAATGTAGTGAGAGAAAAGTTGGGCACAAGAGGTATCAAATGTAGCATGCAAGAGAGAAGACTATGTTGGTTTCAACAAGTGATTCGTATGAATGAGGACAGAAGCATAAAGAAGTGCCAACCACTGAAAGTAAATGGTACCCGCAGAAGAGGGAGAGCCAGCAAGACATGGGATGAAGTGGTGAGGAGCAGTCTCAGAATGTTGGGCTTCAAAGAGGAAATGACAATGAACTGAGATATCTGATGATATGAAGTTCTTGAGAAGACTGCTCATGCCAGCGAGACCTGAGTTCTAGATGCAGTGAGTGTCCCACCCACACTTAACAATTAGATTTTTCACACACTCTACCACAATAAACTAAACTACATCTCTGCATCTCTTCTCTTCCTCACATTTCCACTTCATGCACTAGGCTTACCTCCCACTCCCCAGTCTTGTCCTCTTGACCCTGTGCCACTGTATCATTGCTCTCCGCTAGCTTCTGACCTGCACATTCCACCCACACACTGTCTCACTGTATCATTATGTATGCCTGGCGCTTTGCCACCCTCTCTCTCTATCCTGGTGTCTCCCACTCTTTCTCTCTCCTTCACCTGCACTTCCCTCAGGTTGGGTAACCATGTATTTCCTTCGTGGCAACACACCTGTTTCTGTCTACATTCCTGATCTCTCTTTCTCTCTCTCTCTCTCTCTCTCTCTTTCTCTCTCTCTCTCTCTCTGACCAGGTAACCTTTTACCTCCCCTACAGCAAGACACTTGTTTCTGTCTCTGCCTCATTATAACCTTTCATCATCTGACACAAGATCACCTCCTCCAATGCCCCCAACCCTCTCAAAAGACTTTTTTGTTTTCTTTTGTCTGGAAAGTACTTGGTGACCCTGTCAATGCAAGTGCCACTTAAAAGCACTCAGTCCACACTGTAAAGTGGTTGGCATTTGGAAGAACATCCAGCTGTAAAAACCTTGCCAAAACTGACCTCACCTGTGCTTGTGCCATGTAAAAAGCACTGAGTCCACTCTGCTGAGTGGTTGATGTTAGAAAGGGCAAAAACAGTTACAGAAGTCTGGTGCAGGTTTCTGCCTGGCCAGCTCTTGTCAAACTGTCCCACCCATGCCAGCATGGAAGGCAGACATTGAACAATGATGATAACCATACAGTTCATGTGCAGGTTAAAATTTCGCTGACCACAATGACTCACTCTATAATAATGCAAATGTTACATACATTCCCCCCCCCCCACCACACACACACACATATGTACATTCATGCATACAAACACACATACATTATTATCATCATCCTTTAATGTCCTTCTTCCCTGTTGGTATGGGTTGGATGGCTTGACAGGACCTGGCAAGTCAGAAGATTGCTTTTGGCATGATTTCTATGGCTGGATGCCCTTCCTAATTCAACCACTTTATAGAGTGTACTGAATGCTTTTTATGTGGCACCAGCAGCAGTGAAGCCATCAAGTAACTTGCAAGGCACATCCCCTCAACTAAGTGGGGACTAGTATTGAGGAATGTGGCTTTGTACTATATGATGAGATGTTAGGATAATGAAAATGCACAACATGCCTTTTAGATATATTAAATAAGAAAACAAATATTTCAACATTTAGTTCCAATTGGGTTTTTTTACTCTAAGTTATTCAAAGAAAAATAATTTTAAGTAATTTTAAAATAAACATTAGTTTGCAACACTTGTCTCTGTATAATTGTTTTTGTTTTTTTTATACTGAATATTTTTCACAGTAATAATTAAATATTTAAGCATGGTTTGTGTTTCTAAGTTTCTTTCATTTTTTCTTTTTTGATATTGTATCATTGTTGATCTGAGAATTTCTAAATGGGAAGTATTTTAAAATCTGTACATTAGCTTAGGTTAATGAAACAAATATTCTTTCAACAAGATTAATTTCCTCATAGAAACACATCAACTGTGATGTAGAATTAGTAATGGTACTTTAAAATATGTATTAGTGAGATCATGATGTAAAGATATATGCCACAATGCTATAAGGTCATGACCATTTCGTTATCTATCCTGAATATCTTAATGCAGAACTCAAGTTGTCATTTAAGGTGAAATGTTTAACATAGTTTGTTCTTGTATGCTATGATGATGGTGATAGTTATTATTATTACTGGAGATGTTCATGACTGTAACATTGAGATTAATAATGAGGATTACAGTAACAATATAAGCAATGTTGATTGTACAAAAGATAATAGTAATGATAATGTAGATCAGTGGTTCTCAATGTGGTTGGTACTAACCCCAAGAGGGTGCTGGATATGTCAAAGGAGGCTTTAGCGGGCAATGAGGTAACATAATTAGTATACTAAATTTGACCTGTAGTAGTAATCAAATTATACAGGATAAAACTAGCAATGGTTATTAAAAAAAAAAATCTCATCAGGCAGAGTGAATTCATTAACTTGCCACGTATAAAATAAATTTACAACTTTTGTCATTATTATTTTTTTTTATCATTTTACTGTTAAAAGTTTATACAATCCATTTTAGAGTAAAATTTACAAGCTACCATCCATGTTAAGTTAGTTTAGTCATGGTGCTTCACTCGTCACTTAAGTGTGTGTTAGGCACAACAACTGCTTGATGGGATGGGGGATTACAAAAAAGTTTAAAAACCGTTGATGTAGATAACAAAGATATGATATTGATATTGTAGAAGAAGAAGAAAGATAGATGAATATGACCATATACCTGAAACAACTTACATTTAAACAATGATGTGAGAAGAATGTTTATATGTCCTACAAAACAAGCTCAACCTGTATAGCTATTTACTATATTTGATATGATTTCTCCTGAGAAAAAAAAGATCAAAGTTGGTTGGACTATATATTATACATTATCTATTGCTTTTGTATTCATTGTGTATGCATTATTTTGCTCTTGTATTTTACTGTATTCATGTTGCATAGTTTAACTTATCTTTTCACAGACTGGTGTTAGAGAAGTGGTGGCTATTAAATGTGTATTGAAAAGTACACTAAACAAAAGATCAACAGAAAATTTACTCACTGAAATTGAATTATTGAAAAAATTAAAACATGAACACATTGTAGAGTTGAAAGACTTCTTGGTAAATATATATTTCAGCTAATCATATCTTTAGTGTTTTATGGCAAAACATATAGGAAAACAAATAATTTCATATTTGATAAAATATTGTCTTTACTTTGTACAGTCCCTCATATTATTCCCCTGCCCACAGTTCTTTTTTTTAAAAGGCAAATCTCTCCAAAAGTGTTTTTAATGTTTAGTTTTACAACTGGATAAAGGCACACGTCAAACTAACCACATTTTGCTACACTGAATTTAATAGAGACAGTGGTTTATTATTTTTTTTAATCAAGACTTGATTGAAAATTTGTGTACTGCAAGATTAAATGCATTTTTAGTTTTACTGGCTTCAGTCATTAAACTGTGACAATGCTAGGGCAACATCTTCAAAGTTTAGCCAACCATATCTGTGTCTGTTTGTTAAACTGCTAAAGTTACAGGTCTTGAAAGGAAACAACATAAACACAAAGGCAAGGGACAAACATACAGTTATGTACACCTGTGTGTATGTGCATGGGCATGCGCATACACACACACACACACACACACACACACATATATATATATATATATATATATATATATATATATATATGGCATTTGGAGGGGCATCCAGCTGTAAAAACCCTGCCAAAGCAGTCACAGAAGTCTGATGCAGGCATCTACGTGGCCTGCTCCTGTCAAACTGTTCCACTCATGCCAGCATGGAAGGCGGACATTAAACGTTAATCTTGTCTGATGCAGCAACAATTTTGCCAGCTTGCTGCATTATATATAGCTATATATTGATATGTATTTTACACACACACACATACACACACACACAATACATTATACATGTGTGGCTGCATGGTAAGAAGCTTGCTTCCCAACACATGGTTCCAGACTCAGTCCTACTGTGTGATACTATAGGTAGTGTCTTCTACTATAGCCTTGGGCCAACCAAAGCGTTGTGACTGGATTTAGTAGACAGAAACTGAAAGAAGTCTGTCATATATATATGTGTGTGTGTGTGTGTGTATCTATGTGTTTGTGTTTGTCCCAACACTGCTTGACAACTGGTGTTGGTGTATTTACATCCTTGCAACTTAGCAGTTCGACAAAAGGAACCAATAGAATAGGTTTAAAAAAACAATGTCTTGGGATCAATCTGTTTGACTAAAATCCTTCAAGGCAGTGCTCCTGCATGGCCACAGTCTAATGATTGAAACAAGTAAAAGTATGAAAGAATATATCATCATCATTTAACATCTGCCTTCCATGTTAGCATGGGTGGGACATGTATATATATAACACTGCAAAAATTATCACAGAATTATTATTCAGTTTCACGTTCACATTTGTTGTGATAAATACTGAATTAAAATTGGGATTGTACATGTAATATAATATTACGTGATATAATTCAAATTAACAAATAAGCATTTAAATTTGATTGGGTGGCTGGTTTTAAAACATAATGGTGTAATTCTCATTACAAGTTGGGTGGTAGGGGGATGTGAAAATTATAAATATAAAAACATATAAAAACAAGAGCACTCAGAAAGTGCAAACCTCTGCTAAGGCAACACCAACATCCTCTCAACGATTACTCAGAGATGATTTTTAAAATGAGAATATCTGAAATAAATTCAACTGCTCTCAGAAACAAGAATACTAAAAATGAACCTGACTGCTCTCAAAAATTAAGTAAAAAAACAGGAAAAATAATCCAGAATCCTTGTCCGGTACTGGATCGATCCCAAAATCTAACCAGTTTGTGCCAATCATGAGGCCAAACATCCCTGAAAGTTTCATATGAATCCATCAAGTGGTTCTTGAGATATCTTGTCCATGGACAAACAAACATGACTGAAAACAACACCTCCACCTTCAGTGAGGTGGAGGTAATAAAAATTATTATAAGATCACAGAAAAACCTTGTGTGGAATAGGTGGGAATGTCCAAAAATAAATGATTAATAATCAATAATGAGAGCGAAAGAATGAAATTGTGTGCTGGATAAATAAATGGAAAGTTACATTAACAAATTCGCAGCATACAAATAAATATATGCCTACGTAAAAACATATTTGAGCATATATACTTACATATATATATAGATACATACAGGAGTTGGACAAAATAATGGAAACACCTTAAAATTTCAAAGAAATTTATTTTAATATGGGGTAGGACCACTTTTGGCAGTAAATACAGCTTGAATTCTACAAGGTACGAACTCGTACGAAGTTTGAATTGTTTCCAAAGGAAATTTTGTCCATTCTTCAACTAAAACAGATTCCAGTTCTTGTAGTGATGATGGTGGGGGATATTGATTCTTTACTTGTTTTTCGAAAATGCACCATAAATGTTCAATGATATTGAGATCTGGGGACTGTGGTGGCCAGATAAGATGTTCAACTTCACTAGAATGTTACTTGTGCATTTCAGTAACAACTTTAGCTGTGTGAATTGGTGCATTATCATCCTGAAACAGTTCCGCAACCATAGGATGAAATTGATCAGATAAAATGCTTAAATAGTCTTGACTATTAACTCTGCTATTAAGGGAAACCATTGGGCTGGCAGATCAATGCCTTTATGTGTGTTCGTGTGTTACTTAGAGACTCGAAAACTACTGCACTGATCCTAATGAAATTTGGAGCACAAAATCCAAGCCTAGGGAGAAGGGTAATGCTGTATGTTTCATACAGTTTCAATGGACCAAAATTACTGAATGGATTCTTATGATATTTGGAACTTAGATTCAATGCATAAGGGCTGGTATAATGCAGTATGTTTGGTTTGAATTTGAGGTGGCTTAAAGGGGGCAGAACCCCCCATGAAAATTCATAAATTTCTGATGTCGATGAAATTTCAATCATAGGTAATTGACACACATCAAGAAGTATTCCTAAAGTTTCTACTTCTTGTGAGGATTCTAAGACCCCTTAATGGGGGCTTTAACACCCAAATTTTCGTCATTTTTTATGATCAAAAGTACTGAATGGATCTTTATGAAATTTGGAAATTGTATTCTATGCATGACGACAGATGTAATGCAGTAATGCTTGAAAGGGAGGGGGCATAAATGAGGCCATAACCCCCATGAAAATTCATATATTTTTGCTGTTGATGAAATTTTAACCATATTTGGTTGTGATAACCAATGAGGGAATGAACATATCCATCTCAAGTGTGTATATTTTGTCTTGCTTTTTCCATCTGTTATTCATCATTCTCCTGTGCTATATTTCTATTATTATTTTTTTTAATTACACACACACATGTATATATATATGGTGTTTGTAAATCAAAATCTTGTGATTGTGCTACCATTACAATCTTCCTCATCATCATTACTTTCTTGTTTCAGTGGGATGATAAATTCATTTATCTCATCATGGAGTATTGCATTGGTGGAGACTTATCACACTTCTTGAGAAAGAAGAGAGCTTTGCCAGAACTTGCTGTACGTCGGTTCCTGCAACAAATAGGTAATTCATTCATTTTTATTTTCTACCTCCTTATTTTATATTTTTGGTTGATGAACAGAGAGAAAGAGAGGGCGAGGTAGGGACAGTGAGAGAAACAGAGAGAGACAGAAAGAGATAAAGAGATGGAGAAAGAGAAAAGGAAAGGAGAGGAGATGGTGGTGAAGATCTACGAGGGTGTACCTTCAAGGAATATGGAGGTGAATGTAAGTGGAGTGATACACAGGATTGGACAAGGTGAGTGAGCAGAAAGTTCACGAGAGAGGAAGAGGATAGTAAAAGATAGAAAGGAGGGGAAGGGGAATGTGTACGCATGCACACACACACACACACACACACAGTTATAGGGTGGTACAATAAAAAAAGATCCTGGTACAGGAAGTAGTAAGCATCAAACATATGCACAGCCTGCATAAATAATAAAAAGCAGATAATATGCAATAAACAAAGTTTAATAACTGGGGTGTGTTATGCACTTTGTTCCATATTGAAATTGATGGAAATTTCAATAAGTTGACAGCCATCATGCAACTCATGGTTTAGAGGCTGAGTGGACAAAACAGAGCAAGGGAGGTAATGTGTCTGAGAAGCAAGGCAATAAAGCAAGAACTTTAGTGCTGAAGTGATAGTAAAAGATATATAGAATAAAACAAAAATTAAGAACTATATGATTAGGCATGACAGCTAAGATAGGTAATTTAAAGTAACACTCAGTAGAGACTACCACACATAAAACATAGATAGATAGATAGATAGATAGACAGATAGATGGATAGAGAGAGAGAGAGAGAGATTTGTATATCTATATATTTATGTATGTTTATATATATATATATATATATATATATATATATATATGTGTGTGTGTGTGTTTATATGTATGTATATATATTTGTATTATCATCATCATCATCATCATCGTTTAACGTCCGCTTTCCATGCTAGCATGGGTTGGACGATTTGACTGAGGACTGGTGAAACCGGATGGCAACACCAGGCTCCAATCTAATTTGGCAGAGTTTCTACAGCTGGATGCCCTTCCTAACGCCAACCACTCAGAGAGTGTAGTGGGTGCTTTTACGTGTCACCCGCACGAAAACGGCCACGCTCGAAATGGTGTCTTTTATGTGCCACCCGCACAAGCCAGTCCAGGGGCACTGGCAACGATCTCGCTCGAAAATCCTACGGGAGCCAGTCAGGCGGTACTGGCAACGGCCACGCTCAAAATGGTGCATCTCATGTGCCACCCGCACAAGAGCCAGTCCAGGGGCACTGGCAACGATCTTACTTGGCTTGCCGGGTCTTCTCACGCACAGCACATTTCCAAAGGTCTCGGTCAGTAGTCATCGCCTCGGTGAGGCCCAATGTACGAAGGTCTTGCCTCACCACCTCAGCCCAGGTCTTCCTGGGCCTACCTCTTCCACGGGTTCCCTCAACTGTTAGGGTGTGGCACTTTTTCACGCAGCTATCCTCATCCATTCTCACCACATGTCCATACCAGCGCAATCGTCTCTCTTGCACACCACAACTGATGCTTCTAATGTTCAGCTTTTCTCTCAAGATACTTACACTCTGACGGGTATTCACATTGACATTACACATCCAACGGAGCATACTGGCTTCATTCCTTGCGAGCTTACGTATGTCCTCAGCAGTTACAGCCCATGTTTCACTGCCATGTAGCATGGCTGTTCGTACGCATGCGTCATACAGTCTGCCTTTTACTCTGAGTGAGAGTCCCTTTGTCGCCAGCAGGGGTAAGAGCTCTCTAAACTTTGCCCAGGCTATTCTTATTCTAGCAGCTACACTTTCAGCGCACCCACCCCCACTACTAACTTGGTCGCCCAGATAGCGGAAGCTATCGACTACCTCTAGTTTTTCACCCTGGAATGAGATAGAAGTTGTTTCCTGTTTGTTTACAGTCTTTATTGCACCTGAACATCTGCCACAAACAAAAACTAACTTGCTAGTTAACCTGCCTTTGATGTTGCTGCACCTCTTATGTGTCCATAGCTTGCACCGGGTATATCTTATAGAGTTACTACCTACTCCTTTTCTACATACTGAGCAGGGCCATCTACCTGAAGGGGTTTGTGTTTTATCTACCTTCCTACTTATTAGGATTTTGGTTTTAGCTAGGTTGACTCTAAGGCCCTTCAATTCTAGACCTTGCTTCCACACCTGAAACTTCTCCTCTAGTTCTGATAGTGACTCCGCAATTAGGGAAAGGTCATCAGCATAGAGGAGCTCCCAGGGGCAACCTGTCTTGAACTCCTCTGTGATTGCCTGGAGGACTATGATAAATAAGAGGGGGCTGAGGACGGAACCTTGGTGGACCCCTACCTCCACCCGGAATTCATTGCTGTACTCATTTCCAACCCTCACCTTACTGGCAGCATCTCTGTACATGGCTCGCACAGCTCTCACTAACCATTCTTCTATCCCAAGTTTCCTCATTGACCACCAGATAAGGGATCAGGGGACCCTGTCAAAGGCTTTCTCCATGTCAACGAAAGCCAGGTACAGAGGTTTATCCTTAGCTAGGTATTTCTCCTGCAACTGTCTCACTAGAAATAAGGCATCAGTAGTGCTTTTACCTGGCACGAACCCAAACTGCATCTCATCTAAATTGATTCGCTCCCTAATTAGTTGGGCTATGACCCTCTCTGTAACTTTCATAACCTGATCTAACAGCTTGATGCCTCTGTAATTATTTGTATCTAAAGCGTCACCTTTACCTTTGTAGCAGTTGACTATGATGCTGCTACACCAGTCATTGGGTATGACTCCTTCGTGTATCACCTGGTTCATAATACGGGTGACTAGGCTATAGCCAACACTGCCAGATATTTTGAGCATCTCTGCAGTGATTCCTGATGGGCCGGGGGCTTTCCCGGTCTTCATACTCTTAATTGCTTTATCTACCCTGGTACTATCAACTCGGATAGCTGGTCCCTCTATTGGGTCGACATACAGCAGGCTCTCTTTCTCCCATTCATTCTCTTTATTAAGCAATCTATCGTAGTGGCATCTCCAGACCTCTTTCTTTGCATCCTTATTTAGTGCAAGTGTACCATCATCCATGCGAACACATTTCTCTCCTACAACATCACTATTCTCTCTCCTACACTGTCTTGCAACACGAAATACCTCGAGTCTTTGGTCCTCACGGCGCAGAACATTGGCAAATCTTTCCTTATCTGCTTCCCCTCTGGCTAAATAAACCTGTCGCCTAGCCTCCCTTCTGGCACATTGGTACAATTTCCTGCTACCACCGTTCTTCCAGTCCTTCCAAGCCTGTTTCTTTTGTCTAATAGCCCTGTCTACCTCCTTGTTCCACCACCACGTTACTCTGGGTCGGGAGGGGACCTTACACCACCCACAAATCTGGTCGGTGGCTTTCAACAGGTTGTCCCGCAGAAATCTCCAATTGTCTTCCACGTTGTATGATGCTATATCCCCTTCTATTTCGTTAAATGCTTCAAGTAACTTGTCTCTAAGTCTCTGTCCGTTTGCAGGGTCTTTAAGCTTCCACACCCTTCTCCTCCAAGCCTGTCTAATTCTGGGCACCCATTTTGCCTTGATCCCAAAGTCGCTAACTACTAATCTATGTTGTGGGGTACATTCTTCGCCAGGGTAGGTTTTGGCATTTATAAGCCGCCCTCTTTCCCTATTTCTGGCAAGGATGTAGTCGATTTGGCTAGAGTGTCTGCCGGAGCGGTAGGTGACTAGGTGACTGGCAGGTTTCCTGAAGTTGGTATTGCAGACCATAAGATCGGTTGCATCACAGAACTCCAGCACTCTGGTTCCCTCCTCGTTGCGGGAACCGAAGCCATAGCCTCCATGTATGCCATGGAAGCCTCCAGCACGACGTCCGACATGACCGTTGAAGTCTCCAGCCACAAAGAGAAGGTCCCTGTCACTCGTCGACGAGTTGGTGAAACACGACCTTCGAACGTTGAGCCTCACAGAGGCAATGACAAGCAACCGAGACCCTTGGAGACATGCTGTGCTTGAGAAGACCCAGCAAGCCAAGTGAGACTAGCCGTGGCCTATGCCAGTGTCACATACCTGGCCCATTTAAGAGTACCCTTCAATCATTGGGCAATAAACTGTGCTTGAGAAGACCTATTGAGTCAGGTGAAGTCATTGTCGTGGCCAATGCCAGTACCACCTGACTGGCTCCCATGCCAGCAGGAAAAGCAAACATTAAATGATGATGATAATGATGATGATGTATATGCATGACAGAGTGTAAGTGTCCTGAGAGAGAGGTTGGACATAAGAAGCATCAGATGTGGTATGCAAGAGAGACAACAATGCTGGTATGGCCATGTGATGTGTATGTATGAGGCCTGGAGAGAACCTGTGGAAGAGGTAGACCCAGGAAGACATGGGACAAGATGGTGAAGCACAATCTTCGAATGTTGGGCCTCACATAGGCAATGACAAGCTACCAAGACCTTTGGCAATCTACTGTGCTTGAGAAGACTCATCAAGCCAAGTGAGATTGTAGTCATGGCCAATACCAGTATTACGTAACTGGCCCATTAAAAACACCCTTCAGTCATTGGTTGATATGTTGGGCTTGTGAAGACCAGTTGAACCAAGTGAAATCCTAGCTATGGCCAATGCCAGTGCTGTCTGATTGGCACCTGTGTCAGTTGCATGTAAAAACTGCCTTCATGGAGGCAGTGACAAGTGACCAAAACCTTTGGTGATGCACCATGCTTGTGTAGACCTGTCAAGCCAAGTGAGATCATAACTGTGGCTGATGCCAGTGTCAGGTCAATGGCACCCATGCTGGTGGCATGTAAAAACACCCACTACACTCTCATTGGTTGGTGTTAGGAAGGGCACCCAGCAGTAGAAACCTTGCCAAATCAGTTCAGAACCTAGTGCAGCTCCCCAGCTTACCAGTTTTCAGTCAAACTGTTCATCCAATGTCAGCATGGAAAGTAGATGTTGAATGATAAAGAATGATGATGAAATATATATATATGTATGCATGTATGCATGTATATATATGTATGTATGTATATATATATATATATATATATATATATATATATATATATATATATATATATATATATATATATATATATATAGTTTTAGGGAAAATAACCAATTTCCAAGAACTCATCGATGAAAATCCACTATCACATATAGAAAAATTAATAATTAAAAGCACAATAAATGAGTATACTCATTTATTGTGCTTTTAATTATTAATTTTTCTATATGTGATAGTGGATTTTCATCGATGAGTTCTTGGAAATTGGTTATTTTCCCTAAAACTATATATTTTATATATACTTTATCTATAAGGCTCAATTTAATTTTAATTTTTTATAAATTGATTTTAATTGAGTTTTTTACCTGTAATTTTGGATTTTGTCCCTAATATTATTATATATATATATATGTATGTATGTATGTGTGTATGTATATATATATATATATGTATGTGTATGTATGTATATATATATATATGTATGTATATGTATGTATATATATGTATATGTTTGAATGTATATACATATGTATGTATATATATATATATATATATATATATATATATATACACATACACGTATATATATATATATATATATATATATACATATATATATACCAACTTCACATACCAACTTTCTCACCTATATATACATACATATATATATATATATATATATATATATATATAAATATGTGTATGTGTGGAGGCACAACGGCCCAGTGGTTAGGGCAGTGGACTCGTGGTCAAAGGATTGTGGTTTCAATTCCCAGACTGGGCGTTGTGAGTGTTTATTGACCGAAAATACCTAAAGCTCCATGAGGCTCTGGCAGGGGGTGGTGGTGAACCCTGTTGTACCTGTATTTCAAAGAGCCAGCCTTGTCACACTCTGTGTCACACTGAATCTCCCCGAGAACTACATTAAGGGTACATGGCTGTGGAGTGCTCAGCCACTTGCGCATTAATTTCATGAGCAGGCTATTCCATTGATCAGATCAAATGAAACCCTCGTTGTTGTAACCAATGGAGTGCCACGATATATATATATATACAGTAGAACCTCGGTTTTTGAACAACTTTGGTCACAAATAAATCATATTCATTTAATACAGTAGTACCTTGGTTTACAAACACCTCTGATCATGAATGAATTGTGTTTTATATATATCTGTATCTATCTATCTATCTATCTATCTATCTATCTATCTATCTATCTATCTATCTATATATATATATATATATATATATATATATAAATATAAAACATGATTTATTCGCAATCAGAGTTGTTCAAAAACTGAGGTACTACTGTATATATTGGGTTGGCAACTAAGTTCCTGCCGTTTTTTTAAATTTTGGAATTTATTGCGTTTTTAAATTTTGGAATCCATTTTTTTTTTTTTTTGAGAATTCTATTTTTGAATCATTTTGGAATCTTTTTTTCTTTTTCTAGTTAATTTTAGTTAATTTTTGTTTATTTTTAGATCATTCAATTGGAATGCCAAGTTAAAAAAAATGAGCATTTTCGACACCTCCTTCTTTATGATTTTAATCAAGGTTCTAAGGCTGCAAAAGCTGCTCGCGACATTTGTGCTGTGTATGGAGAGGGTGCCATAGCTGAAAGAACCTTGTGATTGTATGCCAAGTTCAAAAATTGAACCTTGTGATTGGTATGCCAAGTTCAAAAATTGAAATTTTGACCTCAAAAACGCACCTCGTTCTGGCCGTCCAGTTGAGTTCAATGAAGAGCGATTAAACCAACATTTGCACGAAAATTCTCGTCAAACGACAAGGGAACTGGCAGAGAAAATGGAATGCTCCCACACTGCTATAGAGAAGCATCTTCACTCGATGGGAAAGGTTCAGATGTATGAAGCATGGGTTCTGCATGCTTTAAATGACAACAACAAAAATCAACGAGCCACAATCTCCACTGGTTTGCTTGCTTGTCACCACTCAACTCATGGACACAAGCAACAATTTCTTTACCGAATCGTTACTGGCGATGAAAAATGGTGCCTGTACACCAATATGAAGCAGCGTAAGGAATGGCTTAGCCCCTGTAAACAAGCAACACCATATGTGAAACAAGATCATCCGCGTAAAATGATGTTGTGTGTATGATAGGACTAGGAAGGGATTATCCATTACAAATTGCTTGAACAGAACTAAATGGTCAACGCAAAACTCTATGTTCAACAATTGGAATGAGCCAGCACGGCTATTCAAGAGAAAAGAACTAATTGGCAGCATGGAGTTCTTCAGCTGCACGACAACACCAGCCCTCATATCACCAGTATTGACCAAGGAAGCCATTCAAACACATGGCTAGGAAGTGCTGCCACACCCACCGTACTCTCCTGATTTGGCACCAATGGATTTCCACCTCTTTCGATCTCCTTCAAATGCTATGCACAGAGTTTTGTTCAATACTGATGCAGAATTGAGGGCTTGGTTGGATCAATTTTTCAAGTCAAAATCGGGTGATTTCTACAAACGAGGTATTGAAAATCTTGTTGAACATTGGGAAGAAGTTGTAAACAACAAGGGTGAATACATTATTGAATAATTAGTTATTATTTTTTTATCAAACATTTTGAAAAATTTAAACTAAAAAAAAAATAGTGGGAACTTAGTTGCCAACCCAATACATGTATATATATATATATATATATATATATAGTGAAAATTTACAAAAAAAAACAAAAGATGAAGACAGGTGTGTAAACAACAAACAGATGTATTAGTTTAATGCTCGGGAAATGAGAAAGCCTTTTACATATTGAGCCTACGCTCTTCAACAGAAAGGAACACAGAAATAAACAGGGAGAGAAAATAAAAAAAGGTTTAGTGGCTAGCGATTTATCATAGTGAATATATATATATATTGGATAATGTGTTGTGTTCTTGAGCAAAACACTTCATTTCATGTTGCTCCAGTCCTGCTTTCTGTCAGCAGCGAATGTTGGCTTGCTCACCTAGCCAGCTGGGTGGCATCATTCGAAGGCTAAAACGATGCAAAATGCATTATGACCAGTGATGTGCAGTAGCATCTGATAGTCTGATCAATCACATGATATATATATATATATGTATGCATATATTTATTCTTATTTTTTACCCTTTTACCACTATCTTATTTTTTATTTCTTTCTCCGATCTTTCTTTCTCTCTTTCTCCCTCTCTCATACACTCTCTCACAAAGCCCATTTATGTCCATCATACTTTCTGTATAGACATTTACAATATGAATACATTCAAAATACTGCCTGGATTTACCTGGAATTTTAACTCAAGACCTGTACCTTCATGGAAGTACCGACCAACATCCATATCCTCTGGAAAAAGATGAGTTGTGAACATTATTCTCCTGTCTATATTCCTCTAACTACTTTTACTCTTTATTCTTCTATTTTACTCCTTTATTCTTCTATTTTACTCCTTTATTCTTCTATTTTACTCCTTTATTCTTCTATTTTATTCCTTATAAACTGTGAACTTTATGCCTTGTAAGCTGTACATTTTTCCTCGTCTAAAATATTCATACCTTGTCTCTGATGCTAACCTACCATTTGAGTTGTCCTAAAAACAGCTGTAAGACTTCAAATTAAATTATTCTAAATGACTTGAAATACTTGTTCTGCCTTGGTTTTGATTTTTTCTCTAATATTATATATACCTGCTATAACAGGACCCTAACATGGATCCCTGAATCCAGCCTTAGTTGTGATCTTGAAACCTAATGGTTGACCTACTATAGCACTTACCCAGCATACCTTTTCGTTTAGTGAACTGAAGACCTCATATTCTTTATGTATAAATATATGTAAAAACCTTGTGATTGGTTTTGATAGACAGAAAGTGAAAGAAGCCAATTGTATATGAATATATGTTTCTGTATGTGTGTATGTGCCTTGACAACCAATGTTGGTGTGTTGATGTCCTCATAACTCAGCAGTTCGGCAGAAGAGACCAATAAAATTAGTACCAGGCTTAAAGATATATGTACTGTCAATCTGTTTGACTAAAATGTTTCAAGGCAGTGCCCCAACATGACTGCAATCTAATGACCAAAACAAGTAAAAGAATGAATGAATATGTATATATGTTTCTATCTATCTATCTATCTATCTATCTATCTACACGTGTATAAGGGATGACCACTAGGTGGACATCCAATATGCAAGAAAGAGGTCATCAACGACCCAACCACAAAGAAAAATAATGTTCTCCAGAAAAATTTTGCAAAAACACCAGAACAGGACAAAAGGAGAAATATACAGAATAAAGAATTATCTATGGACTGCAGTTTCGCACATTAACATTTTACTTACGTAACAATAGCCGTACATAACAACATCCGTGTTCTCATCAGCATAGATGTTCTAGAATCAATATAATTTGCAGAACTATACACAAATTGTCTTCATGAAATAAGACTTGCATATAGTTCTAATGATTACATTGGGGCTATTTTTCAAAATGCCTCAGCTCCGGCGCACAAAATTCTGGAAACAATTCTGCAGAGAATAAATCACTGCAGTATATGTTGCCGGCTGGAGAACATAACTATTTGAATTATTATTTATATAGATAGGGTGATGAATTGAATATTAATTCAATTTAAAACCAAGTGGCCGAGCATATAAAAAATTTAAAAATTCGAAAAAAATTGTACTACACGTGTATAAGGGATGACCACTAGGTGGACATTCAATATGCTAGAAAGAGGTCATCAATGACCCAACCATAAAGAAAAATAATGTTCTCCAGAAAAATTTCGCTAAAACACCAGAAATGAGAAATATGCAGAATAAAGAATTATCTATGGACTGCAGTTTCGAACATTAACGTTTTACTTACGTAACAACATATATATATATATATATATATATAAATAAATTCAAAAAGGGATAAAACTCTTTTACAAGAATTTTATCAAGAAGCCAATCATCATCATCATCATCATCGTTTAACGTCCGCTTTCCATGCTAGCATGGGTTGGACGATTTGACTGAGGACTGGTGAAACCGGATGGCAACACCAGGCTCCAGTCTGATTTGGCAGAGTTTCTACAGCTGGATGCCCTTCCTAACGCCAACCACTCAGAGAGTGTAGTGGGTGCTTTTACGTGTCACCCGCACGAAAACGGCCACGCTCGAAATGGTGTCTTTTATGTGCCACCCGCACAAGCCAGTCCAGGGGCGCTGGCAACGATCTCGCTCGAAGATCCTACAGGAGCCAGTCAGGCGGTACTGGCAACGGCCACGCTCAAAATGGTGCATCTCATGTGCCACCCGCACAAGAACCAGTCCAGGGGCACTGGCAACGATCTTACTTGGCTTGCCGGGTCTTCTCACGCACAGCACATTCCCAAAGGTCTCGGTCAGTAGTCATCGCCTCGGTGAGGCCCAATGTACGAAGGTCTTGCCTCACCACCTCAGCCCAGGTCTTCCTGGGCCTACCTCTTCCACGGGTTCCCTCAACTGTTAGGGTGTGGCACTTTTTCACGCAGCTATCCTCCTCCATTCTCACCACATGTCCATACCAGCGCAATCGTCTCTCTTGCACGCCACAACTGATGCTTCTAATGTTCAGCTTTTCTCTCAAGATACTTACACTCTGACAGGTATTCACATTGACATTACACATCCAACGGAGCATACTGGCTTCATTCCTTGCGAGCTTACGTATGTCCTCAGCAGTTACAGCCCATGTTTCACTGCCATGTAGCATGGTTGTTCGTACGCATGCGTCATACAGTCTGCCTTTTCGTCTGAGTGAGAGTCCCAATGTGTAAAAAAATTCATAAGGGAAATTTCTATTCCCAAGAATATAATTATTCGTTTATATTTATATAAAGGGCATTATTACAGAAAATAATAACGCCACACAGTGGACTTCTCAAAATAACCACATTTAGTACCTAATGCGAGGAAAAACAACCAACAGAAGACGACCAACTTTCTTTTAAATAAACTTAACTGTGTATCTGCCGATTTCGCGATTACTAGAATGAATCTAGATTTCGTTCATCAGCACAGTATTGTCCCAAAAATATATATAAATATAAATAATTCTGTTTATATATATTTTTGGGACAATACTGTGCTGATGAACGAAATTTAGATTCATTCTAGTAATCGCGAAATCGGCCGATACACAGTTATTTAAAAGAAAGTTGGTCGTCTTCTGTTGGTTGTTTTTCCTCGCATTAGGTACTAAATGTGGTTATTTTGAGAAGTCCACTGTGTGGCGTTATTATTTTCTGTAATAATGCTCTTTATATAAATATATAATATATATATATATACATACAGTACCATGCAATAATCTTCGGCCACTCTAAACCATTGTAAATTTTTACCAATTGCCAACTTATAAGTGGATGTTTCGCATTGCGTTTTTTACAAATGAAATATTGGCTCTGTTGAAGTCATTTCTGTACCTAATCATTATATTTTGTAGTAGGAGTTCTGAATGAGAAGGAAAGATGAGAGATGACCACCAAAAATGGCCATGCAAAAGTTTACGGCGACCTTACATAAGCCGATACATTGTTTTAAAACAGAAAATGTCTATAATGAAAATTTATTACATAATGTTCATTTCAAGAAGTTACTGTACAATATTAATATTTAATAGGGCTTTCCTTAGCTTGAATAATTGCTTCAATGCGCCTGGGAAGAGATGCGTACAAATCTTTCACCATCTTCACAGGTATCAGATGCCATTTTCTGAGACTGAGCTCCCACAACTCTGCAAGATTGTATGGATTCTTCTGATGAACTCTTCTCTTTAGTTCTGTCCACATTAGCTCACTGATATTTAAGTCAGGGCTCTGAGATGGCTGATCTTTCAATACTTTAACACCTTCATCAGCCAGACTCTGTTGTGTTGTACATAATTTGTGGCATGAAGCTCCATCATGCTGAAAAATCTCTCCTCCTTCAAGTCTGGCATCAAATTGTCCTTCAGCAACTGGATGTAGTTGGCACTATTCGAGTTACCATCAGTTTTTACCAACTTTCTTCAACATCACTTTTTATGTACCTCCAAAGCATCAAACTCTTACCCCCAAACTTCACTGTTTTCATCATGTAACATGGGTTGTTTCACTTTGTAATAAGCAAGAATTTGTCAGAAGGCCTCCAGGAAAGCAAAACAACCCATGTTACATGATGAAAACAGTGAAGTTTGAGGGTAAGAGTCTGAAGCTTTGGGGATACATAAAAAGTGATGTTTCAAGAAAGTTGAACTTGAATAGTGCCAAATACATCCAGTTGCTGAAGGACAATTTGATACCAGACTTGGATGAAGGTGAGATTTTTCAGCATGATGGAGCTCCATGCCACAGATGGCATGCAACACGACTGAGCCTGGCTGATGAAGATGTTAAAGTATTGAAAGATCAGCCATCTCAGAGCCCTGACTTAAATATCTGTGAGCTAATGTGGACAGAACTAAAGAGAAGAGTTCATCAGAAGAATCCATACAATCTTGAAGAGTTGTGGGAGCTCAGTCTCAGAGAATAGCATCTCATACCTGTGAAGATGGTGAAGGATTAGTACGCATCTCTTCCCAGGTACATTGAAGCAATTATTCAAGCTAAGTGAAGCCATACAAAATATTAACAATGTACAGTAACTTCTTGAAATAAACATTATGTAATAAATTTTCATAATAGACATTTTTCTGTTTTAAAATGCTGTATCTTGATTGGTGTGAGGTGGCCAAAAACTTTTGCATAGCGATTTTTGGCAGTTGTCTCGCATCTTTCCCTCTCATTCAGAATCCCTACTACAAAATATAATGATTAGGTATGGAAATGACACCAACAGGGCCAATATTTCATCTATAAAGAGACAATGCAAAACATCCACTTATAAGTTGGAAACTAGTAGAAATTTACAATAGTTTAAAGTGACTGAAGACTTTTGCATGGTACACTCCCTCTCTCTCTCTCTCTCTCTCTCTCTCTCTCTCTCTCTCTATATATATATATATATATATATATATATATATATAATACAGAATGGGACAAGAACGCAAAACATCAAGACAGTTAGGTGATACAAGAAAGGGACAAAACATCCAGATAGACTATACAAAAAAAACACGGACAAGTCATTCAGATTATCTTTGCTGCAATTTCAGCTGGTTATTCTCGATATTGCTCCAATCTGGTCAGCCCCAAGGAAAAACTAAGCAAAGAGCATTAGATCCCTTGGAAGAAAGCAGCGAATGTATACAAAAACAAGGACGGGAAAAAAACGAACAATGTTACACAAATACAGTAGGAATAATAACAGGACAAAACAACAGATGTCTTTCGACTAAGGACGAATAAAATTAAGCTGGCATGTATGGAAATAATGCCTTACAACCGGGATACAAGATTTCACAGGCACAGGGAGGAATAACGATGTTGCACACTCAACAGCCACCCAAGAAAGAAAGGTCAAGCTTGGCCGAACACCAGTCACTTGGGAAGAGAGAGAGAGAGGTAGAGGCAGAAGGACAAAGGAATTAAGGAGAGGCGAGAAAAAGTGACAGGGACACAGTGAAGTGAAAAGTGGAGGGAGCAGAGAAGGCAAAGAAATGTGCACGAGGGGGAACAAAAGAACGAACAGTGGAATGAACGAATAAGGGTGAAGGGGCTGATAGACAGAAATAGAGTCATTATACTTACACATACATACATGCAAACACATGAACATAGACATACACATTTAAATATAAAACATAAAGCCTATATTCTGGAAAATAGGATTTTGAATATTTTTCTCTTAGATTCTTAGCAGCAGTTTTGAGACTGAGTGAATAAATTTGGTAGATGGAAACTGAATGAAGTTTATCATATGTGTATGTCTCCTTGTCTTCACATGGCATGATAGTTGTGTGTGTATGTGAGTGTGTATTAAATTATATTAAATATTATATTAAAGTCTTTTCTTTCAAAATTAATTGCTATATCATATCTGTTTATGTGTGTATGTGTGAAATTTAATATATTCAGACACCTTTCATTTTATGATCCACCTGAATTCAACAAAGGTCAACGTCTGCCAGAAACTTGGTAGTGAAATGAAACTGGAAGAATTGTTTTCTCTGGAAGTAAGTCTGTTCCAGAACACAGAAGGAAATCCATAAGAGAACTCATGATCACACACATGCTCATATGCATGCTCTTGTGTGTGTGTGTGTGTGTGTGTGTGTGTGTGTGTGTGTGTGTGTGTGTGTGTGTGTGTGTGTGTGTGTGTGTAAGGGCAATAAAATGAATTTTCAGACTGCCTGATTAATTCCACCATCATCATCACTTGACATACATGTTCCATACTGGTATGGCCTGGATGGTTTGAGAGGATCTGATAAGTCCTAAGACTGCATTGTATTCCAGTATCTGCTGTGGCATAGTTTCTACAGCTGGATACCCTTCCTAATGCCAACAAGCTTTGCAGCATGTACTGAGTGGGTGCATGTTTTCATAGCACCAGTACTAATGGGGTTGTCATCCAGCCTGCAAGACCAAGATCCTCCTTTGACAGAGTGGGAGAAAGAGGCACCTTTATGCTATGTGATGAGGGGTTAAAGTGAGTGAGAAAAGCCAGAACAGAACAAATTGGAAATGTTTATAAGTTCAAATGATTTATTTGTAAATTGTTTCATTTTTCCTCAAATACATTTGGCTGTCACTCACTTCTTTTCTATCATTTCAGTCTCTCTTCACCAGTGTGACCTAGAAACATTATAAATTATTATTATATGTGATTTGTTCATTTACAGCACTTGCCATTCATTTTTTATGGAGTAATAATGTTGCTCACATGGACCTAAAACCACAGAACATACTCTTAACTTCCTCAGAGAACCCAATACTAAAGATTGCAGGTAAATCTTCTTTCTTACAACCACCACTACTTGCAGTGTAAAACATTACAATCTCTAACAAAGTTGGGGATTTGTCAGTCAATGCCTGGTAAAACTGAATCTGTAAATTGGTTTTATGTCCATGCCAACATAGTCTTGAGAAAAACAGGTTTGCTCTGCATATTTTGCCTTCCATATACCTAGAGCTTCTCAGTCAATAACTCTTCCTTAAAATCACTCTGTTTACACTAATATCTTACATTCTTCTCATCTTGTGTAATTTATGTATTTAAGTAGCACATAAAATGCACCTAAATTCAGCTAACTGTTGAGGACAGACATCCAGTCTTCAAGAAATGTTGCCTACAATAAACAGTGAAGATTTATGTTTTCATCCACTTAATGCTATGAAAAATCTGGTCTGCTCACAACAGATGTAAGAGTTGATGGAGATGTAATTAGCATGATAACTACTGGAGTTGTTAGGAAAATAATTTTATGCATGTGACTATATTCTCTCTTAAATATTTTTGTCATCTTACAATAATTATAAGATGGAAATAGCAAAATACAAGATAAATGCTAAACAGTATTTAATTTGATTCCCTCCATTATGAGGTGAAATACTGCAGAGGCTACTTAGGCTCAAGAATCAAGTAAAATAAGTACCAGGTAAATATTAGGTTTACTTCTCCAGATAGATATGTAGTCTCAAACCAATCTAAGAAGTTATCATTTAAGATATATCATAATTTCTTTTTCAGATTTTGGATTTGCTAAACATATATTAGAAGGTACTGAAATGCATTCTATGAGAGGTTCTTTATTATATATGGCACCAGAAATCCTCTGCAAGCGGAAATATGACAGTCGAGTGGACCTGTGGTCTATAGGCGTCATTTTTTATGGTAAATAATAATTGAAGTATTATTTATGTTTCATTTGTGTATTTTCAACTATCTTATTTGTTTTTTTATTAATGTGTTTTTAAATGTTAGTTTTTGATTGAAAATTCTCATTGATAAAATTGGTAGACCACCAAGTTGAGGGTGTACCAAGCAGTTGTATTGCATTATTTAGCCATTTCTCTCTTACACATGCTTTCTCCAATTTTAATTATTATTAAGGCTTACTTTATCAAGGGCTATTATTTTTCCTTAAAAAAGGAAGAGTTATTTCCCTTATATGAAAAAAACCAAAACAAAAAGGTTAATTGTAAGTTGATGCAAGGGACATTTTTTGTAGTGATTATTATTGTATTATCTCTATATTGTAAGTTTTAAAGCTTCGACTAACTGATACTATCTACGTTATTAGTTGATAAAAACTCCTTGTAAAATCGAAAATTGACTATCAAATGAAATCGGCCAATCGATTTCTTTGGAAAATTATCATTTTATCCGTCGTTGACGACAATGACCAAGGACATCACGTGGGAGAAGATGGGACACAGTGTGCTTGGTTGTAGCCGTTCATTCCGATGCGGGCTCAGAAGACTCTACCGCAGGTCAGGCACTGGTGATCTGTTGGGACCACCAGGTGAGGAGTTGGCTCTGGACTTACACAGTTTGCATTTTCTTTATGCCCCTGCAATCCTGCTCTGTTTGTGGCACATCTATTGGTGCCACTTTGCCAGGTAGGATGGTCTTGTGCTTGTGTTTTCGAGGTGTCAGGGTTGACCTCAAAGCTCTGGAGTGAAGCTTTGAGTGTATCCATAAAGCACTTTTTCTGTTCACCTTCCACCAGTTCATTGTAAAACAGTCTGTTGGGAAGGCATTTGAACAAGGTTGTCTACCCACCTGACCTACACTCACCTCAGCTTGGTAGATCAGCTGGAGAGAGGACCTCCGTGTCTTGTCTGGTGATTTTCAACATCTTTCTCAGGCAGTTCATGTGGAAGTGGTTTAACTTTTTGGCATGATGTTCGTAAACAATCCAAATCTCATAGGCACACAATGGTGTAAGCAGTACAGCTCCTTGGTACATCTTCAACTTGATGGCCAGCCTAATGCCTTTTTTCTCCCAAACTGATTCATGTAGTCACCCAAATTCTGAGCTTCCCTTAGCAATTCATGTGTCAACTTCATCGTCAATGTTCATAGATCTGGAAAGTATGCTGCCAAGGTATGTAAACTTACCAAAAACTTCAGGATTTCCCCTTCGACTGTGATAGTTGGTTCCACATGCGATGTCTGCAGGACACTTAGTACATGACCTCTGTCTTCTGAGTACTGATTGTGAGGCCAAAGTTGTTACAGGAAGTAGAAAAGCATTTCACACTCTGCCACATCTGGGCCTCTATGGCAGTGTTGAGTGCACAGTTGTTATGTCTACATGTTGAAGAGTCTGCTATCAGTCCTGAATCTGATCTTGGTGCTGGCTTCATTGTTGTTGCAGAAGGCATCTGACAGCATGCTGAAACATCATGCTGAACTGCATAGGTGTGAGTACAGCTTGATTCTGTTAGTAATTGGATATGCATTGAAAGAATCTCCACTGTCCAGTACTCAGGTGAGCATGCCATCATGAAACTGTTGAACCATACTGATGAATTTTTCCAGGCAGCTGAAGTTTCCATGTTCTTCCAAAGCCCCTCAGGACTGATGGTGTCAAAGGTCTTGGGTAGATCTATGAACATCGTGTATAGGTCCCTGTTCTGCTCCTGACACTTCTCCTGAAGTTCACATGTGGCAAAGATTATGTTAACTGTTCCATGGCCTCCTTGAAGCTACATTGACTCTCTGGCAGATGCCTACTTTCCATGTCTTGAGTGAAGTGGTTAAGGGGAACTCTTATGAGTATCTTGCCAGTGATGACAAGCAGAGAAATTCCTTGGTGGTTGTCACAAGACTGTTTTCCTTCCTCTTGTAGAGATGGACAAAAGAAGCATCTTGAGCTCCAGAGGAACAACTTCCTGTTGCCACATTGTCTGCAAGAAATTGATGAGTTTTTGTGCCAAGACTGGTTCTCCTGCCTTGTATGTTTTGGCTGGGATGGAGTCAGAGCATGGTGCCTTGCTATTTGAGAGAAACTTTATTGCTTTCTGGGCCTCTGCTTCTGTCACAAACTTTGCCAGAGAAGTGTTGGAAAATAGGAACAATCCAGATGGGCCAGGTGGTTGCTGTTTAGTCCCATGTTAACCCTGATTGAGCAGATGTGGTCATCCTGTTTTCATAGAAATACATTATCTAATGTGTCCTTCCTTTCTTTTAAAACCATAAATTGTGATTTGAAGGAGTTTCAGCTGTTATTTCTTGCAGGACCTATGACTATTGCAAAGACTTCCTTATTTGGAAGAATCAAACAAGACACTTGGCAGTATTTAGTTATGTTTTATATTCCAGTCCTGTTAGGATTGACTTTGCCTATCATCTTTTCAAGGTTCATTAAGTTAACAACATACTTCCCCCAGAATTTATGGCTTTGTTACTAAGCTAGAAATCCTTAGTAGTTTAATATAGAATAATGTTTTAATATAATATATTAATGTACAATAATTCTGTTTAGTAATAGATTGATTTTTATTTTTAGAGTGCCTTTTTGGCCAAGCACCATTTGCATCGAGAAGTTTTACAGAACTGGAAGAAAAAATCACTGGTAGCTGGCCTATTGCGGTAAAGAAAAAGCTTTACTCTGTTTTTATCATTTTTATCATTATTTTCTTCATCTGCATTATCATATTCCTTTCCTTTAATAATAAATCACACAATTATGAGAATAATTCCTTTTTTTATTACAAAATCCTTGCTTTAATATTAAGTAGCAGTACCTGAGAAATTCCACAGCCTATTTTGTGATTTTCCAATGTCATTTGTACAAATTATTCTTGCCTATCATTATCATTCATATTTTGCTTTCTTTCTTGATTAACAATTCTCATCCTTTCCCTATTGATTTCAGCTTCATCATTCATCATCTTTTAGCGCCATTACTTGAATTGATTTTATTCCTTTCCACCTGAGTTAAATTTTCTCATCATTTCTGATTCTGCTGTCTTTGTTCATCATATATCATCATCAACATTTAATGTCTGTTTCCATGCTGAATGAGTTGGACAACTTGACAGGCAATGACAAAGCTAGGGGCTGCACCAGGTTCCATAGTCTATTTTGACTTGGTTTCTATAGTTGGATGCCCTTCCTAATGCCAACCACTTTACAAAGTATACTGGGTGCTTTTTACATGGCACCATCATCAGTACTTTTTACATGGCACCAGCATGCATATGTATGCTTTTTACATGGCACTTTGGTTTTAGGATTGTTGTGGTAGGTAGGTCATCTTAAATACAGCAATGCACTACATATCACAGTCCTCTGTCATCCCTTTCATAAGGTTCAGCATTTTGGGATTGGCCTTCAATACTTCATCCCATGTCTTCCTAGGTCACCCTCTTCCACAACTTCCCTCCACCTTAAGTGATCGGCACTTCTTTATGCAACTCTCCTCATCCATCTGAATCACATGACCAAACCAGTGCCATCTCCTCTCTTGCACACTGCATATAATTCCTCTTATACTCAACTTCCTTCTCAGTACACCACTAGTTCTTACTTCTTCTCTTTGCCTGTTTCTCCTGTACCTCTTTTGATTCAATTTGTACTGATGCAGTCTATGGTCATTGTTCAACATAACAAATCAAACTTTATTTTGGTGATAAAATAGTTGGTAATACTTGTATCCTTAAATGTGACTTCATTACTTCTGCCCATATCTTCTACATCAGATACATCCTAGTTTTAGGACATAGTGTGCACACACCACATATGCACATAATGTGTCCCATTTAAATGGGTGTTGAAAAGTAGAAAACACCATGAATAAATCACTGCTTGCATGACAGTGACATAATTATCACATGATGATAGTAACATGCACACACACATATCTATACAACAGGCCTCTTTCAGTTTCCATTGACCAAATCCTCTCATAAGGCTTTGGTTGGTCTGGGGCTACAGCAGAATACTCACTCAAGGTGCTATGCCATTGGACTGAATCAAAACCATATGATTGGGAAGCAAACCTCTTATTGCACAGTTAGATCTGCACCTAAAACAATTGATGAAAGTATGGTACATGTTTCCGAGTCATACTGGATTCTAGGAGTTAGCTACAGTTTAGTTTGTGTGTGAGCCCCCCCCCCCCCCACACACACACGCACACGTGCGCATGCGCGTGACATGTATCAGGGATTTGATTCTCTGATTTGTCTTTGCATCATATTTAAGATGATGCTTGAGTGGTAGTTTATAGACTCAGGTTGATTATCTTTCTTGGGCACAGATCACATTACGGTATGTATTCATGGAGGAAAACAATAAAACTTTGGTAGGGACAGGAGTTAACTCTGAAGTGCACTGTTTAAGCGAAGTGCAAGGAACAGTTATATGACACAGTGTGTCAGTGTACTGTGTTGGAATGAAGTTACCAACTCTCACATCAGTACTCTACCAGAACTTATTTTATTGACATTCAAGCGAAGGAAAGTAAAATTGACTTCTAAGATGTGAACTCAACTTAGTTGGATGTCATAATGCTTCACAATAAGCAAATGTCCAAATATATCAAACCTATCCTAGACATGGCTGTATGGTAAAAAGCTTACTTCCCAACCAGATGGTTCCAGGTTCAGTCCCACTGTGTTGCACCTTGGACAAGTATCTTCTACTAAAGCCTGAGGCCAATCAAAGCTTTGTGAGTGGATTTAGTTGATGGAAACTAAAAGAAGCCTTTTCTGTGTGTGTGTGTGTGTGTGTGTGTGTGTGTGTGTGTGTGTGTGTGTGTGTGTCACTACTGCTTGACAATTGGTGTTGGTGTGTTTATGTCCCTGTAACTTAACAGTTCAGCAAAAGAAACAATAAGAGAACGAATAAAATGACAATGAAAGTGATTGCCTTTCATGAATAAAACAATAAAAATAACTTATAGATGGAAAACCCAGAAATTAAGGCTGATTATCTATTACAGACGTGTTTTTATAGTAATACCATATCTCTTGTAAATCTAATGTGTTTCTGTTGTTGTATTCTTCATCAAATCATTAAAAAACATATTTATTCTCCATTGTGTGTCTTTGCAGCTTCCATATGGAGTTGAAGTTTCAGACAATTGTCGTGATTTACTCCTCTCCTTGTTAAAAAGGGACCCAGAGAAACGGATCAAATTCACTGAGTTTTTCTGCCATCCATTTATTGATCTGGTTCATGCGCCATCTTCAGAATCTTTGGAAAAAGCTGTGAGTTTCTTTTCCCTTCCTTCTTTAACTTTTCTGTTGTTCAAATTTATTAGTTTAGCGTCAATAATTTTAGCTATTTGGATCACCTTTGAAAATTGAAAGCTGGATCATTTTTCTATCTTTTTTAACTAAACTAAAATAATCTATTGTGTCATAATTACAGAGGCTGGTTGAAGTTTATTGAGAGGCACACAACCTGTCCAACCTATTGCTAGAACCCATGACTAATTCCATTTCTAGCTCACACTTCTATATGCATTTGTCCACTCCTGCTGCTCAAGGCCAAAGAGGCCCATGCTGGTTCTACTTCTGCCCACTTCCTCACTCACTCTTCCTCTTCCAGTAGGGTCCTTCAGCCATTGATGTCACTGACCCTTTCCTTCCAGTTCACCTCATCTCCACATGCCACTCCTGATCTCAAAGATCACCTCCTCACTTCACTCTATGTTGAAATCTGCCATCCAGCAGATGTCTCACTCACTGTGATCTCTGCAAGGATGGAGTGCCACTCACTTCCTCTCCTCCATTTTCATTGTCTAACAAAGTGACAATTCTGTGAACATCCAAGACATGATGTGACATTCCATCCACAGAAACATTATTTTTCAAATTAACAGCTGTCATTGTCCCTCTGTTCCACTGTGATGTGCAGCATGTCTTCAGAGGCTTGACCCAGACTTCATCACCTATCTGCATGAAGGTAGGCTCTCTCTCTTCCACAACATGTTGTGATGCTGTACACAGCTGTCGCCATTCATACCTGAATATTGCTCTGTGTGGCATGGACTCATCAGCCTGTCCTGATTGGGATGATATATTGTGCGAAAATACCACTCCCAGTGGTGAAATGCATCCTTTCTCCATCACGGCCTTGACTGTGCGATGGTGTCTTTCTACAATCCCATTTCCACTCGGCCAGTATGCCACTCTGACACATTGGGTAATGTAGAGCTTGGCATATTTCTAAAAATGATGGAGTAGTTATATCTAGAATGCTTTTGATCATAGATCAATTCAACCAAGGTTGATTTGGGGGCTAAAAATCTGACACACATTTTATCAATTACCAGAAGAATGAATGATACTGTTAAACTCCATGGAGCCAGTACTAAAAGCTCAGAAGGCTACAGCTAGATATTGTAAAGCATTTTTATTGTTGTTTTCTACTGATTGTATTTACTTCTAAAAGGTAATGTTATTTACTGATACCATTTGTCACTTTGTCTGCTTATAATATATTTCATTCTATAAAAAGCATTTTTTGATAGTTGATTGTCGGAAAGTATTTCTAATCAGATATTAGTTTTGGCTTGTAGCAAGACCCCAGCTGAGATTTGAACCATAACTCTCAAATTTTCCCAGTCCTTAACCATGGACTAATATATTTCCATAAAAGTTAAAAGTATTGCCATAAAAGGTATTAATGCTGACATGAATATGTTTTAACCAATCAGCACTGGCTGACTTGTTATGGCTGAGGTGATAAAACTCTAAACCTAACCAGAGAGCCACTGAAACAATTTAGAGCAGTGTTTCACAACCATTTTTATCTATGGACCCCTCTGATTCCTATTTTGCTTGGATGGATCCTACCAGCCATTCAATGTCTAAAAAAATCATATATCTTTATATTTAAATATTATTAGGGAATTGTATAAAAAACAGTTAGAATACCTTGTGTATTGTAGAAATGTAACCAGTTTATTGTTTTAACAGCAAAAATCTTTTATGGACCCCCAAGGGTCATATACATGCAACCTTTTTAACTTGTAATCAGCCTATTAAAACTATATAACTAACCATCACACTAAAGGATTTTTGACACTGAGTTCTCCTCTAGGCATCAAAAAATGTGCATCAGTTTCAGCTGGACTTAATTTCAAAAGTCTAAGTTTACAACGGCTTGCTGCTTTATTTCTTGTTTGGCATGATACATACAATTCATTTGTTTCCTTGAATCCTAACTTCTTTCTTGGTGGACTAATATAAGAATAATTCAATGCAAAGGTGAAATATATCAGACATGGTATATGATTTGACTCAAAATGAACCAACACCTTATTCATTAATACACTATATTTGTTAAGAAACAGAAAGTGTATTCCTACATCTTATGAGCAATCCCTGGACTCTGTATGAATATATTTTATATTAAAAATATTGAGTCATTCTTTACACATTATATCTAACAAGGTTGATGCAGCTAGAATCAGAACCTTGAACGAGGTCAGAATTCAATGCAAGCAACTATATTTGTTTCCACCATCTATAAGTTAAACAAACTAATATGCTATCCACTTAGCCTTAAATGAACATGTTATAAATGTCATTTCTATGGTCATACTTTAAATTTAGTCGTATTTATTTATTTTACTTTTTATTGTAGACTAAATGTATTAGCACTGCTGTGACCGAAGATAAAGCTGGTAATATTCCCACAGCTTTGGAACATTACAGTGATGCACTGGAACATTTCGTGGCAGCAGTACACTGTAAGTTTTTAAGATATTGTTATTTTAAAAAAAACAGTAAGCACTTTCTGATGAGAGTTTCTACTGGGCTAGAACTGCCATATTAGGGATGGGCTATATTTTAACTTCATAGGCTACATTGGGACTTTTGGAAAATTTCGTGAGCCATGCTGAACTTATATAGCCTATTTAGTTGGGCGCAGGAGTGGCTGTGTGGTAAGTAGCTTGCTTACCAACCACATGGTTTCGGGTTCAGTCCCACTGCGTGGCACCTTGGGCAAGTGTCTTCTACTATAGCCTTGGGCTTGTGAGTGGATTTGGTTGATGGAAACTGAAAGAAGCCCATCATATATATATATATATATATATATATATATATATAATATATATATGTGTGTGTGTGTGTGTGTGTGTGTGTGTGTATGTGTGTTTGTATGTCTGTGTTTGTCCCCCCACCATTGCTTGACAACTTAGTGGTTCGTCAAAAAGAGACCAATAGAATAAGTACTAGGCTTACAAAGAATAAGTCCTGGGGTCGATTTTCTCGACTAAAGGCAGTGCTCCAGCATGGCCACAGTCAAATGACTGAAACAAGTAAAAGAGTAAAAGAGAGAGAGAGAGTATTTTATATAATGTTCTTGACATCGGTAAATATTTTCATAATTTTCAACTTTTTATATGCATGTTAATTTTAAAGTTAATGCAGGTAAATAAACTTCAGAAAATAATTTCCCAACTAAAACACACATTACACCTTGACCAAACACATTATATGTCTGAATGTTTTACTGGTTCAGGTTGTTATATAAAACTGTAGCTATAGATTTACCTTTTTCATGTAATTCTTGTTATAAAAGTTAATAATATTATCCCATTTTAATATGTCTTTTAGATATGTTCAATATGAAAGTATTAAAATTCTACTAAAATGAGTTATTTAGTAAAAAAATTAGATATATATATATATACAAGTAATTATATATCTGTAATGTGATTGAATTGCTATTAAGACATTTAATCGGATGAATATGTCCATTTTTGTAAGTTTACAAGCTCATCAAAATCAGGTGTCTGATCAGAAGTAGTCAGTGGTCAGTACAGCAGACACATGCTCATGAGTCATCACACTTCTTCATCTTAACTTATTATGTCACATCACTGAAAATGTTTGCTCACAAATGTAAGGCAAATGAAAGAAAACAAGGTGTTTAGCAAAATTCTTCAGATTTGGAAATTTTTCATCACTGAGAGAAACATAAGATTTCGAGATTGGAATTGGCTTAAATTGCATGGAAAGCTACTTTGAAGATCAATGAACTCAAATTGAAGCTTGTTTGGAGCTTTATCAACAACAAATGCAAATGATGATGATACCAAGAATAATTCATTTTCTATCATTTTGAAATCATTGAATCAATGAGAAAATTTGGTATGGAAATTTATTAATTCGGAACTGCAACTATTTATCTTTGTGTTCCAAGTTAAAACTTGCTGTAAATTTTTAGAGTATATATATATATTGCCTCTTTTCCATGTGTCAAGAAAACAACAGTAGTCAGTTTTTAAATGCTGTTAAAAGCCATATACATAATTTCCTTTCCATTCCAAGTTTCTGTTAAGTTTATTAAATACATGTGTAAATTTTACTGCAAATTCAAAATCTTATATCCAATATTCAGTGAGATAATTTTTCTTTCATTTCTAAAAGAATATTGAATTTTACTTCTCAAATTCAATGCTCTGTTGAAAACTTGCCTTAAATTTAACCTTTGTGTGATACAGAATGTCAGTGCATTCTACATACTGTTCTTCCAAAAAATTCACAAATTACATCTGATTTAAGCCATGCTTTCTAATATAATTCACTATATCTTAACTGTGTCTACATGATTAATCCCTAAAAGTTTTTCGTAGAGTTTCTTGATGTAAAATGCAGTGCAAAAAGGATAAGAAAAAGATTTATTTTCAGTATTTATTTCCTCTGACAAATTAAGATATTCTTTTGCATGTTTTATATCAAAGTGATGCTTTTGGTCATGGTGATTTAAGACCACACTTTCTTGTTGGTATATGAGACAAACTGGTTCACTGTTTATGTCAGTGAAAACTGTTTGTATTCCAACTTTTTGTTGATCACTTAAATTTCATCTAATACTTTACTTTTTTTTATCATCTTCAAATTCATTAAACAAAGTGTACAAATACACACACACAGGCATACACACATGCACACATGGTGTTCTGGCTAAGTTTGACAATTTGTGTCAAAGGAATAGAAAACACAATATCTCATCCAAAAATAAAAGTATTTTAAAAAGTTTCAATAACTATCAACTAGATTATGGTTGAGAGATAACAGTTTACTCATAGTAGCCACCTTCAGCTTCCACCACTGCCACAAGATGGTACGATAACCTGGTGCAAGTGTTTCTTAGTGTGTCCTTGAAAAGATCTTTGAACACCTCTTTGATCAGCCTCGGTGTTGCATGCAAAGTGATTGGTGTCGCTTTCAGCCACACCCCACACATAATAATTCATGGGATTACAATCAGGGAAATAAAGACGCCAGAAATTGGGGCTGGTAAAGTTGTAGAAATTCTCTGACAATCACTTCTGACCCTTTCTGGAAGTATGATAAGAAGCCAAACCCTGCTGTCGCACATATGACTTCCTTGCAGGAACTTTCCCAGCCAGGGTTTTGATTACTGTCTCCAGCAGCTTCACATACTGTCTGAATTGAACCTAAAGCTATGTTTAAAGGTGTTGGGTGGCTTGATACCACTCTCACTGGGGATACACCCAAAGACTATCACTGTTTGGAGAACTTGGTTTTCATGATACTGGACAATGGACGTTAAATGATGACGATGATGATGTGGGACATCACATATTCATTGTAGGCATAGGTATTGTGCAGCTGGTCCTGGCAGAAGTTCTTTACATCTGAGTAGAATCAAATCATTTCTTGCTCAACATGCCTCAGCTCTAGTTCAGTAACTCCTTTGTCTTTGTCAAATGGTTCTCCTTGGCTGTCAGAATTTCTCCCTTGCACCTCCTTTACAAGTGGTCGTGAAGGTCCTCAGTCAGGGCTAGCTTCATGGTGGTGACTCCAACACCCATCTCGTTTGCCAAAGCCCAGGTTCCCTTGTTTGGATTTTCCATCCTTCTGTTGTGGGATGAATTCTGGTATGCAGACATAGTCAAGACACCAGTTGTGTCCCTTCCATGGCTTTGTAGTCTCCTCTTTTCCAATATTCGGTTGTCTTTCAGTCCTTCATGTTAGCTAACTGTTTCTCAACTACAACTTTAATATTTATGCTCTCGAATGCCATTAACTGTTCACCAATACATCAAGCTGTTCTTCTAAAAAGGAGACATAAAAAATTATCAAATTTAGTGTGAACGCCTGGATGTATGTATATATGAATGTGTGTTCTCTTTCTCTTTTTAAGTTAGAATATTGACTGGCCACCTTCTTGGTAGCAAGGTCCTGAAGGAAAGCGTCAGGCTTTTTAGTCCCAGATATCGTGATCATATGTATATATATGTGTGTATATGTAAGCATCAATGTATGTATAACTAAAATCACATAAAAGGAGTTCCCAGATCAATATAACATACAATCAAATATATGTATGCATGAATAAACTGAGTATGAAATGTCATGTTACCAAGTGAAATCTAACAAAAAAAGGAGCAGATGAGACCTAAGAAAATCTACAAAAACATTGATGATATTTCAAAACCTCAAGTTATCTTTCAAAATAAAGCTTCAACATCATACACAATTCTTTATTTAATTTAGAAATAATTATAAAAATTACAATTAGAACATATGATTTTTTTTAATGATTAATATACAAATCTCAAATGGCACATACTATAAATAATAATGCCAAATCTGATAATCCTTCAAATGAATCTAAACCCAGGCATTTCAAATCTCCAAAATGCTTTGATTTGGTATAATTACTTGCTATTTGATATAACTAATTACTATACGAACTGAAAAGATAAAATTAATACTAGTTTCAAATTCTGGCACAAGGCCAGCAATTTCGAAGGAGGGGTAAGTTGATTAGAATGCCCTCGGTATCCAACTGGTACTTATTTTATCAACCCTGAAAGGATGAAAGGCAAAGTCAACCTTGGCAGAATTCAAACTTGGAACATGAAGACGGATAAAATGCTGGTAAGCATTTTGCCTGGCACAGTAACAGTTCTGCCAACTCACTGTTTTAGAAATAAGATTAATATTAATTTTGTTTTTATTCTGTCAAAATGTTGAAATGAAAGTCTATATCTTTGAATTTTGAAAACTTCTTGTGGGTTTATGTGATCCACATCTAGTGGTCACATAGACCCATACCGCAGACCATATGTTGCCTAAGGCCTATAGTTTCCCCACCCTTGCTCTATACAGTCTCTCAAGATGCCAGAAATAGTGACTAAAAACCACATCCAACCAACTGAAAAAAGGAAGGACACATTGCTGTTCTAAATACACTTCATCAGTCAAAAATAACAGGATGATATGACTGGAGTATCTCACCATAGATCTACTCAGTACAGGCAAACCTGTCTAGTGCAATTCAGTTCAATATTTATCCTTAGAAAAGACCTCTTGCTGTAACAATCATCTGCCCTGCCTATATGCCAATATTCAAACTTGTATTAAATCAGTCTATTATTACTGGCATTGAAAACAGATATAAAGCCAAGAAAACCCACACTTTTACTAATTCCATAGAAATTCCATAGATTTTTTCCATTTATGATCACTTTTCATGTACAGATGCATGAGTGAAGATTTATTCTCAAGTATTGACTCTACTCTCATTCAAAGATTGGAATCAACAAGATTACAATGAAATATAAATGGATCCATGTATAGTAAATTTGGAAAGTATTTCCTTGAAAATGGAAACTCTGAATGAATGAAATACCAGTTGTTTTTACCCATTAGTAAAATGATTATGTTAACACTGTTAATAAAATTACTTGGCGACAATACACCCAATCTTGACCCACCCACACCCACCCACACTCACTCACACACACACACACACACACACACACACACACACACACACACACACACACACACTTTTTAAACGACTTATTCACTGCTCACTTCCTGTGCATTATTCTATGTACTGTTCATGCACTTTTGGCTATTTTTCTTGATAAGTCGTAGTACACCTGAATACTGAAAACAATAAGTTCATCATTATATCATTACTGGTGTAATGACCCTTCCAAGACACAAAATTTATTTCAACACACGGATTCACATCAATAATCTTGTAAACCAAATACAAAAGCAAAATATATCATCATGGTAGAACAAGAGAGGAATTTCCCCCACACCATTACATATACGTGCCTGTGCTTGTTCTTTAAAAAAAAAAGCCCAACCCTTCTCCATCTCTTTTTCTTTAACCGTCACCACCTCACTATTATTCCCTCTTCATTCTTCAATTACATATCTAAAAAAAACAACGAGACATACAGTCGCTATTTCAATGATGACATGCAGGATAATGACTGGAAAAACCGATGTAAGGGACATAACTGTAACGGGACAACCGTGTTTTTTTTTTAATTCATTTACGTCACTTTTTACTGTCTTTCATCTCTGAGTTTTATAAACTCTATGTAGCGTTTTCACACCTCCAATAAAAATAAATAAATAAATAATTAAATAAGTAAATTAAGAAAGAAAGCCGAAGCTATACCGTTCCATTTAACCAACTGTTAATTTACCTTTCCACACTTAAAAGGTTCTTCAACACGAATTTGCTAGCATTATGATACTAAATTTATAATACTCTACAAATAAATATCTATTCTATTACCTAATCTATGAGTGCTTCTATTCGACTGAATTATGAAAACTTATTGAACTAGTGCTTCCCAACTTCATGGTTCAGGATTCAGTCCCACTTTGTGACACCTTGGCCAAGTGTCTTCTATAGCCTTGGACTAACCAAAAGATTGTGAGTGAAACTGAAACAAGCCCATCGTGTGTGTGTGTGTGTGTGTGTGTGTGTGTGTGTGTGTGTTTCACAACTACTACCACCACTGAAAGCCAGTCTTGGCTTGTTTACATCCCTGATTTGGCAAAAGGGCCCAATAGAAAGTACTAAAATTCTTCAAGGTGATGTCACAGGATGGCCACAGTCTAATGATTGAAATAAGTAAATGATAAAATATGATATTTATACCAAAGTAAGCATATAGGTGGAAAACAAGGTAGATAAAATAGTACTCAAATACCAAAAACAGAGTAATATATGATTTCATTAAAGCCAAAAAAAACTTCACAGGTGTCTGATGAACATCAGACACCTGTGATAATACACAACAGTATTATCACAATTGTCTGATGAGTAGTCTCGTGAAACTCTGAGTAACAGTTTTGTGAATTTTGTTTGCTTTTAATAACCATGGTATTACAGGAAGAACCGTTGATGTATTTCTCAACTGCCTGCACACATAGCAACCCATGGGATGACAATCAGGATAATTAAGAGGCCAGAAATTGTGGCTGGTGAAATCATTGAAATTATTCAACAACCACTTCTGAATCTTTCCACAAGTATGGCAAGGAACCAAAGCCTTCCAGTAGCTAGGGCTTGACCACAGTCTCTAGCAGCTTCATGTAGCTGTCTGAATTGATCTTAAGACCCTGTTCAAAGATGTAGGGTAGCATGTCATCTTCTCACTGAAGACACACCCAAAGATCCTCACAGTTTGTGGGAGGCTTGGTTTTCATGAATACATGGAACATCACATGAATTGTAGGTAATCACATGTTGTTCTTGGTGTTATATAATTGGGCCTAGTAGAAGTTTTTGTTTTTGTCTGAGAAGAATCAGATCATTTCCAGCTCAGCTGGATAACTCAGCTTGTTCAGAAGCTTTTTTGCCTTTGTCAAGCAGTTCTCTTTGGGCTTTGGCTGTCAGAATTTGTCCCTTTCACCTCTTGTACAAGTGGTAGGAAAGATACTCATTCAGGGTCAGTTTGATGGTGGCAAGTCCAACACTTATCTCTCTTGACAAAGCCAGGATTCCTTTGGTCAGATCTTCCATCACCTTATCCTACAGTTGTTGGATGAATTCTGGCATGTGGACACGGTGAGAATGCCTGTGATTATTGAATCTGGCCTTGAAATTACCCCAGATTCAATAATCACACTTTGAGTTTCAGGCACTGGGACAAAAGGAAAACGACCAAATTATCCAGTCATATATGGTCTCTAAAAGATAAAGGTGTCAGTTACAACATCCATTGGAAGATCTTAGCAAAGTGTAAAGCTTACACCAGCGGCAGCGGAAAGTGCGGTCTATGTGATATGGAAAGATGGCTCATCTGGAAAGGCAACTTAGACCCTGCTACATGTCTAAATTCAAGGACTGAACTTTTCGGATCATGTCCACATGTGGCCAAATATTTGCTACGTTTTTGGTCCCCCCCTGAGTTTACTGATAGGACTTGCTTTCTATATTGTGTCTATGTATAAGTTTTTTATCTCTCTATACTTTTTACTTAGATTTGTTATATAGTTTTTATATTTTTACTGATAGGACTTGCTGATAGGACTTTACCGATAGGACTTGCTTTCTATATTGTGTCTATGTATAAGCTTTTTATCTCTCTATACTTTTTACTTAGATTTGTTATATAGTTTTTATATTTTTACTGATAGGACTTGCTGATAGGACTTTACCGATAGGACTTGCTTTCTATATTGTGTCTATGTATAAGCTTTTTATCTTTCTATACTTTTTACTTAGATTTCTTATATATTTTTTATATTTTTTACATAATTATAGAGTTAATGTTTTGTATTTTTTCCACACATATTTTTTCCTGTTTTCTCTCCTCCACCCTGCTTTTTCCTGTGCGCCTATAGACACGTACATGGAACCTTATGTGTGCATGTGTGCGGGTACGTGCGTATACAGATGTATGTGCATGCATGTGAAAATATGCGCATATTAGATGCGTTTTAACCTTATAGTTTTCTCACACTTTCTTCTGTATTTTGCTTTAGCTCTATAATTTTTTTTGCGTGCGTATGTTTGGGTGCAAGGTTGTTGAGTGTGTGTGTAGGGGTGTGTATGTGGGTACACCCATGTATGCGGGTATATATATGTATAGTTTTTGGCGAGTATATGGGTGAGCATGTGTGTGTTTCAAGTGAGGGTGGTTTAGTATATACATATACGGATTGATGCGCTTACGCAAACACTATAGACTTTTTTACTCCCTTACTTTTACCCCCTCCCCTTACTTAGGGGTCTATAGCACTTTTGTCTTAATAACGGTCAACCACACAGTAATTTCCCTTGGTTTAATGGTCATTTTTCACAGGAATTTTCAATGGCCGCATAACTGAAGAGATGTTGGCGTGGGTTCCCACCCCGGCATCCGAAACTCAGAGTTTTATCATGGCTACCGAATAAGTGTCACATATTTTTACAGATATATATATATATATTTATAGTATTAATAAAGTAGAAGATAGAATGTGTATTAGACTTTCATTAAATACAACAGATGTTTTAACCCATTGTTCTGGGTCTCTTCGAGTACATCAATTTTATCTAAACTGGAATGTATGCTTTCCATGTTCATATTTGAATTTTTTTTTTTATTAATGTACTCAAAGAGACCCAGAACGATGGGTCAAAACATGTGTTGTCTATATATATAAAAATGAGAATGTGTGTCTGTCTGTCTGTCTGTCTGTCTGTCTGTGTGAATCCCTAAAACTCGAGAACTACGCAACCAATTTCATTCAAATTTACACATGCCTTACTTAGGGTTCCAGTTGTGTTTTAGTCAAAAAAAATTATTAACTTCTTGCAGAGTTCGAGCACACGGCAACATAATATCTCCTCTACTATTTAAGTATTACGTGTCAAAAGTGAAACAAAAACACTCATGTCAAATACTTTCACTTAAAAAATGAAACTATTCCACTAACTGAAACAATCACATTTCGATACTGTAGTGAAAGATACTTTCACAGAGAGAGAAAGAGAGATGTATATGTATACATATATATGTATATGTACACTATTTTGATACTGTAATGACAGATACTTTCAGAGAGAGAGAAAGAGAGATAGAGAAAGAGAGAGAGAGAGAGAGAGAGATGTATATGTATACATATAGATGTACACGTATATGTATATATATATATATATATATATATATATATATATATATATATATATATATATAGATCTATACATACATGTATATGTATACATATGTGTAGATGTATATCTATATATATATAAATGAGAATGTCTGTCTGTCTGTCTGTCTGTCTGTGTGAATCCCTAAAACTCGAGAACTACGCAACCAATTTCATTCAAATTTTACAGATGCCTTACTTAGGGTTCCAGTTGTGTTTTAGTCAAAAAAAATTATTAACTTCTTGCAGAGTTCGAGCACACGGCAACATAATATCTCCTCCATTATTTAAGTATTACGTGTCAAAAGTGAAACAAAAACACTCATGTCAAATACTTTCACTTTAAAAATGAAACTATTCCACTAACTGAAACAATCACATTTCGATACTGTAGTGACAGATACTTTCACAGAGAGAGAAAGAGAGAAAGCGAGAGAGAGAGAGATGTATATGTATACATATACATGTATATGTACACCATTTCGATACTGTAATGACAGATACTTTCAGAGAGAGAGAGAGAGAGAGAAAGAGAGAAAGAGAGAGAGAGAGAGAGAGAGAGAGAGAGAGAGTGAGATGTATATGTATACATATAGATGTACACGTATATGTATATATAGATCTATACATACATGTATATGTATACATATGTGTAGATGTATATATATATATATAGATATACATGTAATATGTACACATATATACATATATACATGCATACAGATATCTATACATATATACACCCATCACACACACATACACATGCACACAAACACACACATTAGTCATTTGTTTTCTTATCCAAAACTACATCAAAAGTACTGAATGGATCTTTATGAAATTTGGAAATTATATTCTTTGCATAACGGCCATAACTCCCATGAAAATTCATATATTTTTGATGTTGATGAAATTTTAACCCGAACATAACAGATGAGCATTATTTAGAAAATGATGTCACACGTTATCGAGGCTACCATTCTTTCTGGATGTGCAAAAGGGGATGACGTCTTTATTCCAAGGATTCCTCTTACTCCATCAGGAGCAGACATTCCTTTTACATTCAGAAGACTACAATTCCCCCTTCGTGTGACTTTTGCCATGTCCATAAACAAATCTCAGGGTCAAACACTGTCTGTAGCTGGTCTTCTCTTGGAAGAGCCCTGCTTCTCACATGGACAACTGTATGTTGGCTGCTCAAGAGTGGGCAGCAACAAAAAACCTATTTGTATATGCTCCACAAGGGAAAACAAGGAACATAGTTTACAATGAGGTGTTATAATCACAACAGCAAGAAAGTATGTACATGATCACCTTCTTTTACGAAACTTCATTGACTTTCATATATTTATATTGATATACATATATATACGTGTGTTTGGGTGCGTGTGTGTATATACATCTCTATATATAAAGATGATGTGTAGTCTAGACGGCGTTTTTAGATTTCATTATTCTCTTTAACCCGGGCAACGCCGGGTATTTCTGCTAGTGTATATATATATATATATATATATATATAGATAGATGTACATGTAATATGTACACATATATACATATATACATGCATACAGATATCTATACATATATACACCCATCACACACACATACACATGCACACAAACACACACATTAGTCATTTGTTTTCTTATCCAAAACTACGTCAAAAGTACTGAATGGATCTTTATGAAATTTGGAAATTATATTCTTTGCATAACGGCCATAACTCCCATGAAAATTCATATATTTTTGATGTTGATGAAATTTTAACCCGAACATAACAGATGAGCATTATTTAGAAAATGATGTCACACGTTATCGAGGCTACCATTCTTTCTGGATGTGCAAAAGGGGATGACGTCTTTATTCCAAGAATTCCTCTTACTCCATCAGGAGCAGACATTCCTTTTACATTCAGAAGACTACAATTCCCCCTTCGTGTGACTTTTGCCATGTCCATAAACAAATCTCAGGGTCAAACACTGTCTGTAGCTGGTCTTCTCTTGGAAGAGCCCTGCTTCTCACATGGACAACTGTATGTTGGCTGCTCAAGAGTGGGCAGCAAAAAAAAACCTATTTGTATATGCTCCACAAGGGAAAACAAGGAACATAGTTTACAACGAGGTGTTATAATCACAACAGCAAGAAAGTATGTACATGATCTCCTTCTTTTACGAAACTTCATTGACTTTCATATATTTATATTGATATACATATATATACGTGTGTGTATATACATCTCTATATATAAAGATGATGCGTAGTCTAGACGGCGTTTTTAGATTTCATTATTCTCTTTAACCCGGGCAACGCCGGGTATTTCTGCTAGTAGTTAATAAAAGTCTAATATACATTCCATCTACTTTATTAATACTATTACCCCAACTGCCACTATGAAGTTCCTGAAGTAAATCTATGGATAACAACAGGCAACCTAAACTGTGCCGGTGCTTTACTTATCTTCTAATTATACATTTTTTTACATTTTTGTATAATTTTTCCATTACTTATATATATATATATAACTTTCATTAAACACTTCTCCAACCTCTACCACTATAAGAAATAGGCTTAAAAGAAATGAACACTTACTCTCTCTCTCTCTCCCTCTCACACACACACACTCTCTCTCTCACACACACACACACTCTCTCTCTCTCACACTCTCTCTCTCTCACACTCTCTCTCTCTCACACTCTCTCTCTCTCACACTCTCTCTCTCTCACACTCTCTTTCTCTCACACTCTCTTTCTCTCACACTCTCTCTCACACACACACACTTTCTCTCTCTCTCTCTCTCTCCTTTTCTTAGAAAATATCTATGCCTTCCTTTATCTAATGTTCTGTTGCATACAGTATAGACACCCACCACACACATACATGCACACTGTTTCATGTACACTCATTAAAGCCTATTTTGACACTGCCTCTCGGCCATAGGTGCTTTTTTAGCAGATTTTGCTCCTTTGCAAGCATTTGAATTAAGTATCTGCTTGGAGACTATTATACTGATGGTTTTTTTGTGCCCGAAACTTAGTAAACCTGGTGGACAATTATCTTTCCTCTTCTCTAACATTCTGTTCCAACCAAACACATTGTATTCCTTACCATGGTGCAACTCTCTCAACCCCCATCCATAGTCCTTTGCTGCTGTCTAGGCTACATTCTGAAAGGTGTTGATCATTCATATGTAGATTCCACTCTCCAATCCATTCACCTCTCTCACTTTGATACTGAAAATAAAATAGAAGCTTAGGTTCTGCTCAATTTACTCTTCTCTGAACTTGTTCAATCAGCAACAACTTTTCATCATATCTTCTTCTCTTGTCAAGAACATCTGTCTCACTTCACCCCTCTCTGAAATCATTGTCCTCAGTAACTTCAATGCTCACAACTCTTCTTGCCTTTCACACACATCTTTGCTCTCACACTCACCACAGCTCTTACTCTCATCATGGCTCTCACTCACATCTTGATTCTCACATGCATTTTAACTCTCATACCCATAATGACTCTCACAATCAGAATCTCTCACACTCATCACAGTTCTCTTCATCTCAGCTCTCACTCATCTTCTATTGATACTGGCAGGACAGAGACCAAATATTTTATAATCCTCAATTTCTACATCAACCAATTCTTATTTTCTCCTTTGATTAACACACAGACACTTTAGATACCCTTGACCAAACACAACCTCTACCAAATTACTTAAACATTGCCTTTATACAACTACTCACTGCATATCCACACAATGTACTACCTACTTCTCACATGCTGACCTTATGCTCTTTAAGTCAGCGTTGCTAATTGATCACTCATTATTCCTGGCAGCTTACTGGCTCACAAACATTCTATCTCCTTTCTCTACTTTTTCTGCCTCAACTGCAATGACCTCTGCTTTTCAGAAATAGTTGGTTTTGCATCACTGACACTCAAGGACTCCCTACTCACTCATCTCTCTTTTTTTCTCTTTACTCACTCTCAGGAGACACACTAACTGCTATACTTAGTCCTTCGTCTTCAGAATGTTGGTCATCTGAAACTGAAGAGCCCATAAAAGCCGACTGCTCAGTCCCTTCATATCTAACCTTTTTGACACTAATTCCCCCGAGACCACTTCTGATTCTTTGATATAGCACCACCTGTTTTAAAGGGCTCAAATTAAAACTCCTATTATAATTTTATGCAACAACTTATTATTACACTCCAAATACCAGCTTAAATAATTAAAATCTTAGTTGTTTTACAGTATCTCTCCAAGGTCTTGATTATTTTCAAAATTAATTGAAATACACAGGTTGTGTAGTTTGTTAGAAATATGAACCACAAAACAGTTAAAAACTACCAAAACAACAATCTTCGCTATTTTAGATATAAACAAATTTTTTTCAGATGTCTAGTTCAGTTTATTAGCATAATTTTCTCAGCATAACTCCTCATTATTCATTTGTTTTTGAAGAGCCTACTGCCAAAGTGTTAGCTTCTGTTGAGAAAGTTTGTTGATCTAATTTCATTTTAGAACAGCGGTTGTATTAAAAATTGGTCTTTGTTTTTATTCATAACAAACTTCATTTATGAGATTTTATTTATAGAAGACATCTAAACTGATTTGTTTTCTTTCTGAATCTGGCTGATTCATACAGAGTTAAGACGGAGATAGGTGTCTGTGGTGATATTCTGATGAAGCAGTTGGGTACTTCTCTTTAAAGATCTTTCTGCGCACGTATAAGAAATATTTATAGGAGTGCATATATACGTATAATATATATATTTAATTCATACACCCATACATATACTCACTCACACACATACATGTACAGATTAGTTTAGATATCTGTATTTATATATATTAACAGAAAAAAAAACTCAATACATGAAATAAAGTAAAATTTTTTTAATGATGGAACTTTGAAGTAACTGCCACTTAAAATATGCATGTATGTATGCATATTTGTATGTGAATACATGTGTGTGTATGGTACATGTGTAGCTATATATGCTTATATGTGCATATATGAATGCTTATATGTGTATATATGAATAAACAACTAAGATTTTGAATATAAATGCTGTTAAACATTGTTAGACATAAATGCTAATTTAAGCTCTCAAATAACAAACCCACTAACAGAACTCAAACAAGATCTCTTTTGTTGTTTTTAGATTTTAAGCTGCTCTAAAAACAGGTTTTGTCTACTAATTGCCAGAATAATCTCAGTTAATCAAATTTTTTTCTTTTTTAATGTCACTCACTATATTATATCTATCATATTTTTTCTATATTTGCATTTAGTATACAGAATGCTCATGAAAAGCATTTTTTTCTCAGTCATATTGCTTACGTATCATTCATTTACCAAATGACTCTCTCATTCTCAAATTGAGTATTTTGAATATTTATCAGTGGAGATATAAAACTTTGATTAAATATCTCACTTGTTTCACAAAATAATTCATTTACCACTCAACATGCATGGCTGTGTAGTAAGATGTTTTCTTCCATGGCTCCAGGTTCAGTCCTACTACATGGCACCTTGGGAAAATATCTTCCACAGTAACCTTGGGCCAACCAAAGCTTTGTGACTGAAGTGGATTTGGTGGACAGAAGCTGTGTGGAAGCTCACTGTGTGTGTGTGTGTGCACGCATGTATTTCTGTCATTTTGCCTTAACATGGCGTGGTAGTTGTGAATGAATGTCACTGTCATACAAGCAGTGCCCTTCATTTCTATTCTTCTGTGAAAAACATGTCTGATCATGGGAACACATAACCTTGCTTGGAAATAGGTGAGGTTGGTGACAAGAAGGGCATATGGCTTCAACCAATTCTGCTTCAACCAATTCTGTCCAACCCATGCAGGTATGGAAAAGTGGATGTTAAAGCAAATTAGTCTATGCCTAGCACTGGCTAGGCATAGACTAATTTGACTGTTGTTTAACACATTGAGATATTTCACTTTAGTTTGATGTTTGTGATATTTGCGATGAAAATGTTTTTCATTAAATGGCTAGCAAACATTTAGAATAGCTAATTAAAAAGGAGAAATCACATGTTGAAAAATATATACATTGAGAGACATGTACTTTCCAATCTCAAATTAATGTCTAAAATAATAATACTGCTGCTACTGATAATAATGATGATAATCTTTTAGTCTGCGGCCATGCTGGGGCACCACCCTGGAGAATTTTAGTTGAACGAATCAACTCCAATACTAATTTTTGTTTTTAATCCTGGTACTTATTCTATTAGTTTTTTTTTTGCCAAACTGCTAAGTTATGGGGATATAAACAAGCCAACATCAGTAATCAAGCAGTGTTGGGGGACACAAATACAAACCCACACACACACACACACAAACACATATATGTATACAATGGGCTTCTTTCCGTTTCCATCTACCAAATCTACTCCCAAAGCTTTGGTTGGCTGGGGCTAGAGTAAAAGACACTTGCCCAAGGTGCCATGTAGTGAGACTGAACCTGGAACTATGTGGTTGGGAAGCAAGGTTCTTACCATACAACTACACCTGCACCTATAATAATAATAATAATAATAATAATAATAATATCTCAACAGGCATGATAGAGCTGCACAATATATTCACTGGGTAATTTGCAAAAACCTGGACTTGCCCCATAATAAAAACTGGTGGGAACACAAACCACCCCCAGTACTTGAAAATGATCACATCGCACTCCTCTGGAACTTTACCATTCAAACTGACAGAAAGATAGATGCAAATAGGCCAGACATCATACTGAAAGACTTCAGACAAAAATCATGCCTCCTCATTGATATGACTGTCCCAATCGATATAAACGTATCTGTCAAGACCTACCAAAAACTGAGCAAATATAAAGATCTTGAAATAGAAATTAGCAAAATGTGGAATCTGAAGACGAAAACAATACCTATTGTCATAGGTGCCCTAGGAATGACAGCGAAACGGGCTGATTACTACCTAGCTCAGATACCAGGAAACCCCAAAATGGCTGAAGTTCAAAAGATAGTGCTCATGGGAACTGCCCATATCCTACGTAAAATACTGTCTATGTGATCTCAAATTTTAAAACAAACACATAATTTTCTTATGGTTTCTTAAACATTCTCTAGAACAACACTGAACAAATCCAAATATATGGTACCCTAGGCATAACACCTACATGAACTTCTAACTTGTTGTCTCTTGAGGTCTCTGGGTGAGACTTGGATCCAACTTGTACAAATGCAAAGCAAAAGTCAAACATAGAATAATAATAATAATAATAATAATAATAATAATAATTATTATTATTATTATTATTGTTATTATTATTATTATTACAATTTCAAATTTTGGCAGAAGGCCAGTAATTTCAGGGGATGGGGTATGTTGATTACACAAACTCCAGAGTTCAAAAGGTACTTATTTTATCAGACCAGAAAGGATACAAGGCAAGGTCAACTTCAGTAACATTTGAACTCAGAACATAAAAACAGAAGAAAGTATTTCTTTTGCTAACAATTTTGGTGGAATAAGTACTTTTTGTAAACAGTAATTAGACAATCTATTCTTAGTTTTTATCATGTTTAGTTCAAAGTACCATGAAGACCACTTGCCGAGAGACTGGCTTTGTATGACTGGTCTATGATTAAGAGACAAGGAATAAGGGAGCTGAGAAAGCAGTTGGGTCTTTAAAGCATTGACCAATCAATGACTGTTGAAACACACTCATTATGAGTAAAAGTATGTCAATAACTGACAACATAAAGTATCTGTTACATATAAAACAAGGACGACATGGAAAGATGTCGTCAAGTGAGATATGATTACGATTAGCATTACGGATGAGATGATATGATATAGAGTCAATTGAAGATAAACTGCACTGCAGACCCATTCAATCCATGTCTACAGAGAAAATTTGCTGTTGGAAAAAGTGATAAATTAATATGCATTTATATGCATAGGCATAAGCTTGACTGTGTGGTAAGAAGCTTCCTTCTCAACCACATGGCCCCAGGTTCAGTCCCACTGCGTGGCACCTTGGGCAAGTGTTTTCTACTATAGCTTCTGGGCAACCAAAGCCTTGTGAGTGGATTTGGTAGACAGAAACTGAAAGAAGTCTGTCATATATATGTATGTATATGTGTGTGTGTGTGTGTGATTCTGTGTCTGTGTTTGTGTTTGTATCCCCCCCCCCCATCACAGCTTGAGAACCAGTGTTGGTCTGTTTACATCCCTGTAACTTTGTGGGTCAGCAAAAAGGGACGATAGAATAAGTACTAGGTTTATAAAAAAATAAGTCCTGGGGTTGATTTGACTAAAAAACCTTTCAAGGTAGTGCTCCATCATGGCCACAGTCAAACGACTGAAACAAATAAAAGAAAAGAAGAATATTCATGAATGTGTGTGTGTGTGTGTGTGTGTGTGTGTGTGTGTGCGTATGTGTATCTTTTATTTTTTACTTGTTCCAGTCATTTGGCAGCAGCAATCCTGGGGCATTGCTTTGAATGGTCTTAGGCCTAGTACTTATTCTATCACTCTCTTTTGTTGAACCACTAAGTTATAGTGATAAACACACCAACAGAGGTGGGCACCGTTAATTGAAAACTTAACTTCATTAATCGTTAATCCGTTAACCTAAAAAGTTGACTTCATTAATCGTTAATCCATTAATTCTTTGAAAATGTAACAGAAGTTAACATTAATCCGTTAATGCTTACTTTTATTGAAAAATGGCATAACTAGTTTAATATTCCGCTGATTTTGTTGCCTCATAACATCCAGAAAAATGGATACTTTTTAGCGAAACTTTCACCAAATAATCGCTTATATTCTGTAGATTGAGGGTATGTAAAGATTTATTGGAAAAAAACTTTCTGAGGGGTTGAGGAGAGGAGTTTCTGAAAATTCACAGAACCCAACATTTTCCACTTCATAACTTTCTGGAAAATTGGTATTTTTTAAAGAAATTTTATACAAATACCTTTCAAATGGTGCAGATTACGATTACAAAGAAATTTGTAGACAAAATTTTTGGAAAGGGGCAGTGGGGAGGAGTTTCTGGAAAACAGAGTTTCAGATCAGACAGCCCACATAAGTTGGAATTTCTTCGTTTTGACGGGGATTTTTTCGACTGTTTTTCACCGAAGTCTTCAGAATGATGGGAGACATCTTTTCACGAAAAACAATTTAAAATTTTGAAAATTTATTTTTCTTCACTCCTGCCACCCCATCACCACCAGTCCGAAACGTTTTCGGCCTTTTTTTTTTTTTTTTTTTTTTTTCCTACACACTTAAAACCCGTGAGTGAAACATTTTCGGTTTGAAAAAAATTTGTTGATAATTTCAGAGAAAAATGTGTGATTTAAGGGAGATCTGTTTGTTGTTTCTAGCATATCCCCAAACCGCCTTCCTCGTTTCTTTCTCACTCACATGTCTTTTGATATTTTTCAATATTTTTCTCCCCATAAACAAATTTTATGGAATGATGATGTCAAAGTAACACGTGTAGTCCCAACTGAGTGAGGCCATGTTATGTGTGTGTATAAGAAAAAAAACTCCTAAACACATCTATAGTGTTCATTTTAATCTGTCAAATGTAATGTTTATTTGTTCACGTTATTTTGAATTATTCAGGCTCAAGAGGTGTATCCACAATATTTGCTTGTAACTTTGTGAATTTTCTACATACAGGTTTCAAATTTTGTCAGTGGGTGCTTTATATACCACTAGTTTATAGTTATGTAATTTTAGCTGATCTTGCTGAGTAAATTTGACTTTTATGGGCAGATGAATTTAATTAACATGTGTAAAAGCAATAATATTATGGATAAACACTAAAACTGAGATTCTAAATGCATCTTACCTGTTTGATTTGTTACTAAAATTATCCTAGATGAAAACCGACAAAAATTTTGCCACTTTTCAAGATGAAGTACATTGATTTGAATTAATTAAAATACAAGTATAATTGGTACAAGATTTTCGTACCTCAGTGTGGAATATTTTTTTCCACAGTTTTTTCAGGTGCATTCAATGTATCTGAGCTCCAAGCCCACTGCAAGCCACTTTTTTCTGGTAAAGAAATGTGGGAGGGGTGATGAGGACCTTGAAGTTTCCTACCAAGGGAGTTTTGTCTCGTGGGTCATTTTTTATTTCATATGGTTATTTTCCATGCTTTCAATGAATGTCACATCAAAATCACATGTAAACAGCTCCTTTTTCCAGAAAAGGAAAGATTTGGCTGCTATTTCTAGCATACCCTGCTACCTCATAATAGCTATTTTTGTTCACACTGATATATTTACCAACTTTTTACCTTCCATTTATTTTTTCCACTTTATGGAAGTCAATATTTTCTCTGTTCACATCCACCTCAGCGAGGTCACAGATCAAGTGGAAGCACAAGCACAACAATCACTGTTCCCTCTTGACAGGACTAAGAAATTTCCCACTGTCTTTGCAAGCAACAAGCAGATAGATTTAGATTCAAATCCAGGCAGGGCCAAACGAAATCCTACAAGTTATTTATAATAATAAGTGGCGTTATATCGAGGTTGAAAGAATGACACATACAATACTGAATATGTTAAGACAATCTGAAAACAATAGAAACTTTGAAGCGTTTACCAGTTTTATGAAATTTTTGGATTAACGGACTTGAGTTAATGAAAGCTAAATGTAATGGAAGTTAATTAGTCCATTGATGATTTTCAAAGTTAACTTAAAAGTTAAATCATTAACAGACTTACACCCAGCTCTGCACACTAGTTGTCAGGCGGTGATGGGGGGACAAACAGACACAAAGGCATACCCATCCACCCACCCACACATACACTCACATACATATATATGTATATATGGAATGGGCTTCTTTGAGTTCTCATCAACCAAATCCACTCACTAAGCTCACTGGTTAGCCTGAGCCTTCAACCATGTGGTTGGGAAGCAAGCTTCTTACCAACACAGTCATGCCTGCACACACACACACACACACACACACACACACACACACACACACACACACACACACACACATACACACATATACACATGATAGGCTTCTTCCAGTTACCACCTACCAAATCTACTCATAAAGGCTTTAGTAAACCCAAGGCTATAGTTGAAGACACTTGCCCAAGGTGCTGCACAGTGAGACTGAACTCAAGACCACACAGTTAGGAAGTAAGCTTCTCAACCACACACACACATACATAAACACCCACACACCCACACGTAGGTATATATACTTTTGTCAAACTTTGGATTTTTGATTTCTCGACTATTAATTTTAAGTTTGTAACTTTCCCTGCAGCCCTTTAATAGATTTTTACCATTTTTGGAAACAGGTGAGGGTTGGTAACAAGAAGGGCATACAGCTATAGAAAAAATGTGCCCTAACAAATTCTGTTTGCCCCATGTCAGCATGGAATAGTGGACATTAAAAGTTGATGATGATGATGATGTGTGTGTGTTTGGGTGTGTACATGTGTGTGTGTGCTTGGGTGTGTACATGTGTGCATGTATGTATACACATTTACATACAACACATATACACATTTCTCTAAAACGTGCTATACTAACAAACATAAACAAAACTATTTATTAAAATAATAAATATGATTTCAATTATTCATATTTACAGAGGGTGGGTATTACAGGTTTCAGTAATTTTAATTAAAATACAAAGATGGGCAGAAGGAAAAAAGTATGTTAAAAAGTAATATTAAGCAGAAAATTTGTTTGAAAAGCAATTTTCAAAACAATTGGGAGATTGTTTTATTATATCCATTATATAATAGTAAACAAACATTTGTATAGTTTTTGTCTTCTCTTCCATATTTTTTTGAGCTATCATGACATATAATTACGACTGCTAAGGAGGAAGACCAAAGAAAACCTGAAGTGATGAAAGCTGATCATAGGCTACTGAGCCTTAGAAAATACATGACAAAGTACTGTGACAAGTGTAGAGACACTGTGTTGAAACTGATCTGTCAAACCCATGTCAGCATGGAAAAGAAAATGTAAAAATGATACTGACGCATACACGCACATACAAATACAACCCTACACAAACACATATATGTATTTAGTTTATGCATAAACCAATACATCTGAAGATGTAAACACACTGTTATGCATACAACTACACACAAAGATGTATCTTGAAAATAACTGAGAGTATTAGTGAAACTGGGAGAAATAGAATACACAGTAGAAGAAAGGAGATGCCGTTTGGGTTTGAACCAGAATGTGGGAACTTATATGTTATATTTCATGCTAGATAACTGCAAGAATAGTTCTTAGCTAAGAAGAAATAATTGTTTTGCATTCATCGTAAAAGAACCCTGTATTATCATCCTGTATGAAATGAGAAAACTGTATAGAGGAATGGTTTGTCTTTAAGTTCCACTACTCACTACTGTGCTTCAAGTAAAGAATACAGGAAGTCTTTTAGAAGTGGTATATGGTGATTATCTAAATCGTATTTATTATTTTAATAAAAAGTTTTGTTGAGTTTGTCAGAATAGGACATTTTAGAGAAATTTGTGTAGGTGTTGTATATAAATGTGTGTATGCATACATGCATATATATATATATATATATATATATATATATATATATATATATATATATATATGTATGTATATATACATACATACATATATATATATGTGTGTGTGTGTGTGTGTGTGTGTGTATAAAATAGTGTACATTTAAGCACAAGAGAAACTGCCTTTAACAGGCAGTTTTACACACTAGAAGAAGCAGTCAAAACGACCAAAACTGCATTTAAGAGCATTTTCGAAGGGATTGAAAAATAAAAACTTTTACCTTGTTATTTTTTTATGGTCATATCTAGGTTTCAAATTTTATTTAGCAAATAAAATAATTTGCTAGGCGAAATTCACATCAGTGGCCATGCCAAACATTAACATATAGTTTAGAGACAAAATAACATGTCTCATCATTATATATTATAATTTTTCAAAATCAACATATAAGTAGTATTTATACATAGATACATATATATATATACATACATACATACAAATATATGTGTGTGTGTGTGTATATATATGTATGTATGTATATATATATATATGTGTGTGTATGTGTATATATATATATATATATCATCATCATCGTTTAACGCCCACTTTCCATGCTAGCATGGGTTGGACGATTTGACTGAGGACTGGCGAACCAGATGGCTGTACCAGGCTCCAATCTGATCTGGCAGAGTTTCTACAGTTGGATGCCCTTCCTAACGCCAACCACTCTGAGAGTATTTTTAAGAGACTGTTGTTAAGAAAATTATCCCCTGTCAAACACAAAAAATATTGCAACTATATTCTGCCCCCCAAAAACATGTGAAATTTGTTTCAATGAAATAATTAAATTATTATCAAAAATTTTCAGGAAGAGAAGTTCCCTGTTCAATATTCGCTGGAAGTGTTTGAATTTAGTAAAAAAAGATGATGAAAATTTCGTCACCTCTGCCGGAGTAATCAATCAAGAATTCAAAAAATTCAAACTAAAAGAATTAACCCCAGACATGTCCAAATGTCTAACTTTTGTTCAAGGGTCAACTGCAAGAAAAGATGCAGAGATATATGCACAGATATTAACAGAATTAGAGCAGGACCAGAATTTGACTCTGCAGGCAGAGGAATGTCAGAGAATTATTAATCTACAACATGACACAAATAAAATCGAAGAAAAGGCTTATTGTTACATACATGCCTGTCGACCTGTAACGGATAAGGAAAAGGAAAAACAAAGATCAAGACCCAATCCATGCTATTGGTATGGAGGTCTACAGTTTAACAACACGTGTCCATTAAAAAATTTAAAATGCTTTAACTGTCAAAAAAAAAAGCTCACATAAAAGCTCACATTGCAGAGTAAAAATAGGTTGAACGGAAAAAATTCTGGAAAAGTTTTTTCAGCTGAAAGTCTAGGCAAGGCTCACAAAAGAAAGTTTGTCTACATAAAAATTAATAATGTGAATGTGAAGTTACAGCTAGATACAGGCAGCAATATTACAATTATTAACACTGACACATGGAAAAAAATAGAAAAGCCTACATTAATGGAAAGTTTAAAAATTGCAATAGGTGTCTCAGGAAAAATTTACATCTTTGGGACAAAATGATAACTGAGGTTATATTTTGGGCTAAAACCTTGAAAGCAGAGATTTTGCATTAAATAATGCAATAAATTTGTTTGGTACTGACCAGATGAAATTGTTTAATTTATGGAACCTCCCCATAAATCTGTTTTGTAAAAGTATAAATGGTTTTCTCCTCCAGTGAAAACAAGTCGTCAGACAAATTGAAAGTAAAAAATATTTTTCCTGAAGTTCTGCCCAATAAATTAGATCTGTGTACCAAGACAAAGGCATGCTTTCAAATAAAAGAAAATGCCATATCAGTATTTAAACCAAAACAAATGGTACCCTTCACAGCAATGAAGCAAGTCAATGAAGAACTAGAGAGACAAGAATAATAAAATTAGGGTGTGCACTGATTTTTCCACTGGTTTAAATGAATGTCTTAAAATGTTCAACTATCTGCTTCCTACTCTGGAAGATATTTTTGTGAAATTGAGTGGTGCAAAGATATTTTCGAAATTGGATCTCTCTGAGGCATACCTATAAATTAGAGTAGATGATGAATGCTCAAAGTACCTAACAGTTAACACACATAAAAGATTGTATAAGTACCACAGGTTACTGTTTGGTTTAAAAGTTGCACTAGCAATTTTTCAACAGATTATGGATGCAATGTTAGTGACCTGTGAATTTGCAATTCTCTATCATTAAAAATGAATCCAGGGATAAACATGTTGAGCATGTAAAATATATATTTGGAAAAATTAAGAATTACGGCTTTATCTTGAGTGAAGAAAAGTGTGCATTTTTCTTACCAGAAATAAGATATTTAGGACAAGTCATTGACAGAAATGGATAACAACCTGACCTGCCGAGGGCAGATGCAATTAAAAATATGCCTCCTCCAACTAATATAGCAACCTTACAAGCATTTTTAGGACTAGCAAATTATTACCAAAATTATATCCCAAATATGCATAAATTTAGGGCTCCACTGAATAATTTCTTCCCAACCACATTGTTCTGGGTTCAGTCCCACTGCATGACACCTTGGGCAAATGTCTCCTACTATAGCCTCAGGGCAACCAAAGTCATGTGAATGAATTTGGTAAACAGAAACTGAAAGAAGCTTGTTGTGTATATGTGTGTGTGTGTCTTTATGGCCTGTGTTTGTCCCCCACCACCACTTGACAATTGCTGTTGGAGTGTTTACACCCCCTTAACTTAGTGGTTTGCCAAAATAGCCCAATATAATAAGTACCAACCTTAAGAAGAACTGGGGTCAAATCATTCAACTAAAATTTCTTAAAGAAACTAGTCCAAGGTGCCATACAATGGCACTGAACCCAAGACCATATGGTTGGGAAACAAACTTCTTACCTCAGAGCTATGCCTGTACCTAAATCTTAATAACTATAGAATAAATCTTTTATTTGCATTTACTACTACTACTACTACAAGAAAATAGCTTCAAATTTTTTTGCATAAGTATTGTTAAAGTATACTAGTTATTGGCACCAAATCTTAATAAATATCATGTGGAAAAATAATTATAATTACATGGAAAAATGCGAGCAAAGAAAATAATATTCTTAAGATTATATAAACCTGGAAAAGTTCAGGACAACTTATTACATCTGGTAAAGTACAGAACAAGAAAATTTTTACTTAAAATATTGCAGCTAAGGATAAAATTTCAAATGAAATATTTAGATTTAGAAAACATTAGCTTTTATTAAAACTAAAAATTTTATTACAAGTTATTACTTCTATTTGTTATTAGTTGTTAATTCTATCAAAAATTTAAAATAACTCAAAATATTTTTTACACTTTAAAAAATTCATTTTTAAAATTATTAATTAATAATTAGAAATATGAAAATAGGTTATAAAAAATAATAGTAGTACATAATTAGTTAGTACAATAAATAGAATAATACAAAAATTAGTTATATATTACAATATAATCTACCTATAACAACAAATTCACAGTAGAATTTGCTTGAGTTATTGCCCAAGCTATTGCCAAGTTATTACCATATATATGATTCTACTTTGCATAAAACTTTAGCTATATTGGTACTTCTGGCTCTCATTTTTTAAGTATTCTAGTGTGTCAATATTTTAACAAAATGATGGTACCTTTTTTAATTACAATGTTACTTTGTAAATTAAATTCAAATAATTTTTCATATTCAAATTTTATCCTTAGCTGCAATATTTTAAGTAAAAATATTTTCTTGTTCTGTACTTTTACCAGATGTAATAAGTTGTCCTGAACTTTTCCAAGTGTAATAACTTGCCCTGTAATTTTCCCTGTAATCTTAATATTATTTCTTTTGCTTGCATTTTTCCATGTAATCCATGTTTTTTCCAGGCTATGCTATAATTCTAATTAATAATGTGTCAAATGTGTCAATTAGCGGTGTCATTGATAATTTTTTCCCTACCTCAATGATGCCAATGACATATATTAAAAGTCCCCTTATAGAAATATATTCATAAAAAAGTATAGAACTATATTATCACCCTCAAATTTGAGAAACAAACACTCATAACTTTTTTCTTTTAAAACTTATCCAATTTTTTGCCTTACTTATATTTTTTTTCATGATATTTTACCTCACAACTTTTATGATACAAATTTTTGTTGCATGGGAATAAAACTATGAAATTATTTACACTTTCTTCTTTCATTGAAGCTAAGATAAATATATTTTGCTTTTAAAATAAAAATGTTATCTAAATCTAAACTTGATTGGTGGCATTATTTACTCTCCTATAATGTTGCTATGAATGTTGATGTAAACTTTTTTCTACTGGATCAAATCTCAATTTTTTGATGCCAAAATGTAGCTAGGGACCAGTCCTCTTCAAAAATTTTAACAGTTTTCAATTTGGTTAAGAACTGAATTAGAGACAAGGCTCTGAAAGATGCTGCATGTGAGTAAATTGCAGCCTTAAGAATATTATTCAACTACAGTATTAGTTGAATAATAATATTATAATTATAATAATATTATAATTATAAAAATAATTATAATTATTGGATAAAAAGAGGGCTAAGGACTTGATGGGAATGCTGTGGTTGGAGGAATCAGTGGAACAGCTGGCAAAGATGAATGGAGTGCAGTAGTATGGAAATGTGCTGAGGAAGGATGAGGATCATGTTCTGAGGAGAGTACTTGAGTTTAGAGTGACTGAGTCATGAAAGTGAGGTCAACCAAAGAAAACATGAAGGAGAATATTGGGAGGGTTGGCTTGAGGAGGGTGATGATGAGATGGTGTGAGAGCAGTTGCTGTAGGAGTGAGGTAGATCCAGCCATCCCCATTAATGGGGACAAACCCAGATTCAAAATAGTGGACAATAATAATAATAATAATAATAATAATAATAATAATAATAATAACAATGATTTCTTTTATTTGCCTCCAGGGTAAAGGATGAGGGGGACAATACAAAGACAGGCATAAAGTGTGGGAGTTTACATATAATGGAATGATGAGTTAAAAAGTATACACGGTATACATTAGAAGAAGGGAAGTATACACAGTATACGACACTAAAAAAAGAGGGAAAAAAAATATAATAATGGGGTCCTCCTGATGCAGGAGGACCTCTAGGGATAACCCCACCATCCAAGATCCCCCTGGATATCAAGGACAAGAGCCCTCGCCAACTTCTTTCTTCTGACTCACAGGTCTACACTGAGAGAGGTACCATCCACTCTTGCTATTCTCGCAACTTTCACCCACCTTTTGATAAATTCACTTGAGGACAGCACCTCTCTTTCCACCCTCACTTTCCTTTTCAAGGAAAAAGTTGATGAGGGCTTTGTCAAAGTGGAATGTCTCTGTCCTCATTCCTTTCAGCTTCATCCACGTCTTTCACCACACCCACCAGACAAAGGAAAACTGTCTTGCCAGCCCTATTAAAGGAGGGTGTTGGGGCAATCATCATTATGGATTTGGCTGACAGATGGATCTGTCCTACTCACAACAGGAGCTTTTCGACATAACTTCACAAGCCAGCAATGCCCAGACGCTGAACAAGTGCATGCAGAATGGTTTCATCGCTCTGCAATCACCTCAGACAAGCCCATCTGACAGCACATCTGTGCCTGTAGAGTTTATCTCAAACTGGTAGTGTCCCCCTGATAGCACTGCCAAGGCAAAGACATCTGGAAATTATCCATAACAGTCCCTGACTGGTAAGTCCTCCGGAATAGACTTACCAGTTTGTCTTCATCGACACCTTTGGTCTCCCCGAGGACGTTGTCACACTTCCCTGCTACTAATCCTCTGTAAATATCTAAAGTGGAACATCCACTAATCTTATTGCCTGACTTGTAGAGGACAGTGAGTGCTTGATGACATTCTAAGTGCCAGTCTTTTATCCAGGACTGCTGCTCTGTCAAGGAGACAAGCTGTGAAAAAGTGTGTCTCACAAATGGAGCCCACACATGTTTACCTTCTAGAAATCACTGCAAATGGCACAACCTGAGTGTGTGTCTGCACATTAAAAGCCATGGCATGTCTTAGCTGCCATGCAAAAAGTTGGCAGCAGACCAACCACCTGACCATTGGAACACGTCCCTTCCACAAGAAAATAAACAGGATACACTCCAATCTAATCAAGCAGTAACTGGGGCAAGGCATGACGGTCAGATGATAAATAATGACAGAGGTGATGTAGGCACTTGCCACCTCATCCTGACCTTTCAGGGTCAACTTACCCCATTTTTGAGTAAGAGAGGTCACCCTGTTTGTCACCTCTTCCTAATTCTTATCCACCTGGAGGTCGGGACCAAACCAGACCCTGAGCAGTTTAACTGGTCCATCAGTCCAGCATCCGACAGCATAGATCTGCCTCTCCAGGTGCCCAGTCGCAATCCCACTGACTTGTCAGCATTGATTTTAGCCCCTGCAACCGACTCGTATTCCTTTACAATGGAGCTGACTGTCTCTACTTCAGAGCTGTCTGACACTATGCCGGTGACATCGTTCACATATGCAGACACTGCCCTCCCTAGTCCAATTTCGAAAGGAAGGCCTCTTAACTGTTCCAACTTCCGCAGCAGTGGCTCGAGAGCCAACACATACAACAGGCAGCCCTATGGTCTAAATGTGTGTTACTAAATGGTTCTAATAGGTGGCCATTTGCTTTAATCACTGAGTAGGTGCCGCTGTGCACTGCAGCAATCAAGCCTCTGAAAATGGGTCCGAAACCAGACACTTTAAGGACAGCTTGCAAGTAGTGATGATCTACCTTATTGGAAGCTTTTGATTAATCTATATTGATCAGGGCTCCACCAAAGCCAGCTTTAGTCCCAGCCCTCTCTACAATGTATCACATAAGGTGAGGTTGTCATGGATAGACCAGCTTGGGATTGCACACGTTTGTGCCTCCCCAACTAGACTACCAATGACAAGCACCAACCTTGGCCAAAATCTTAAACTCTGTGTTTAGCAGAGTTATGGGCCGAAAATTCCCTAAAACATCCCCATTGTTGGCATCCTTTCTCAGTAGTGTTACCACACTCCAGTTAACAGCACTAGTAATTCTCCCATTCCGCTGCCAGTTACTGTAGACATCTGCCAAGAGGCAACCAAACAAATCTGGCATGAAAACATAGAATTCGTAGGCCAGACCATCCAGACCAGGTGATTTGCAACTTGTGCAATTGCTCATTGTCTCCCATATTTGGTGGCTATAATCGGCTTTTTGCAGAGTCTTGTGTCCATCACCAAGAACCATGTAGGACATCTAGGTACGAAGTAAAGTCTGCTACTGTCATCGACCCATCACCCTCCCCAACCAGCTGCACAAAGTGCTACTGGAAAGTAGCACACATCTGCTGAGAACCGAGTAGCACATGTCCGTCCTGATCCTCCAAAAACTTGATTGTAGTTTTGTTTCCATGTCGCGTCTCTACCATTCAGGTCCATCAGACAGCTTTAGTTCCTTCGTGTTTTAGCACATGGGCCTTAGCTCTGACAGCGCACCCTTCATGTTTCACTCAAAGAAATGGTGAAACAGCCATTCTCACCACTAACACATCAGTTGTGATGCCTTTACTAATAACTTCTTCTAGTTTGCTAACTAGTTCTCCTTCTGATCTATTTCTTTTTATTGCCAAACCATTGCTAAATGCTATCTATTCTACTCTAATTGCTCTCTTCAGAGCGATCCACCACCGGTTGTTGACGATAGCTCCTGTCAACTGCCTCTTAACTAGTTCTCTAATCTGGTCCCTGTAGTCTTTGCGAGCCGGTACGGACACATTCAACTTACAGTAATCAGGTCCCTGTCTACGGGTCCTATCTAAATCGACTGAACATATCACAAATTTGTGATCTGTGTAGCTGACCAATTGAAATTGTGGACAACCTATGCTACCTTATCCTCTGACCTAACAGATACTCTATCTAAATACGATCTGGATGACCCACTGTGGTTGCTCCATGTCCACACTGGCACATTAGGGAAATCCAGTCAGTACCTGTCAGAAAGTTGGAAAGTCCTGAGTAGGTTTATGAGGCTTTTACACCCCCTTCTACTATGTACTAAACCCACACAGTCCTTCCACGTGTCCAGAATACTATTCCTGTCCCCCACTAGTACTAAAGTGCAAGACATTCCCAAGAATGTTTCTAGATGCCTGAAGAAAGCTGGCCTTCCAGCCCCTGTTGGGGCATAAATCACCACCAATCTATAGGCGCCACCTTTGCTGCTATTCACATCTAGGACCACAACCCTACCACCCAGGTCCAGGAAGGTGGCCCATACTTGGAGATCTAAGGATTTCTAGAGTAACATTGCTACACTGCCACCTGCTCCTGATAGACCACAAGATGAGAATACCTCGTAGTCCTAGAAAATGGATGCTGGAGTGTGTTTTCTGGAGATCCTTTTTTCACTAATGTGAAAATCAAGTGACCTGAGATCATTAAACAAGTGGCCCTGCTTCCAAGCTGATCCCAGGCCACACACATTCACACACCCCATTCTTAGCACAGCCATGCTAGTTGGAGAAAGAAAATGAGGAGGTTATTCACCTTGATTTTCGAGAAGTTCCAGGCCTCTCAACTGGTGAAAATATTTTAAAAGGCCCTTCCAACAGCCTTTTATCAACAGATTTTTTTTTTAATCCCCACACTACTTGAGAATTTTTCTATTATAGTTTTATAAATTAGATGTTTGTCCTTGGGGGTTTCAAGGAAGAAATCTTCAAATTCCTTTCCCTTTGTCTCTATTTTGTTTTTGTTTTGACTTACAAAATCCATCAATTCACTGTTACACTTGTTCACAACAGTGAAATTGATGGATACTTTTCGTCTACAGTCTGATGAATATTTTCGAAGATCTGTAATTGGTTTGTTTCTGTGTTTCTGTGATTTCATACTGTTGTTGACGATGTTGTTTTTGAAGTTGCTAACCTTGTTCTTGTGATTTTTTAATTGTGTTGCAGCTGTGGTTTCAGAATAAGTTTTTGTTGATTTCTTAGAGTTGGGCTCTGTACTCCCCTCCTCTTTCGCTGACCCCCTTTTGTCACTGTGATCCATTGATCGTTCAGCTCTTCTTTCTCCATGTCATTGCAGTTGATGTTGGTTTGGGAGGAAGAGCATTCAGGAGAAACTTGCTTTTCTGTGACAACCAAGGGTAGACTCCTTCTTTGTCTTGGTTTGGGAGTGAGTGTGAACATGGGTGTAGGAGCAGGTGTAGGAGTCTTGAGCACTTGTTTATGATTTTGCACTTGTGGTATTTGTAAGGTTGGCAACAGTGGGACTTTATCTTACCTTGATTCAGATCAGAAAGCCTTTAAGTGATTTACAGATCCACATATGTGGACTCTTGGCCTTCTACCATCCACGAACACTGACAGGTGAGTACCATCCAGCTAGTCGATATGGTCCTGTTTACATTGCAAGGTCAGTTCCACACCTATACCTAACCAGTTTTGCTTCGGTAGCTTCTTGACCTCCAATATTGTGACTTCATCTTCTTCTAAACCTACCAAGATATCCCCCACTAACCAGGTAATGGATATTTCTGGCAGCACATTCAGCACCTTAATTTGGCAAGGCATTGGCTGCAATAGCTGGGAATTAAGAAAAAGTTGTCATTCCTTAAATTGGTTGCGAAATTAAATCTAGCTTCTTCTGCCCCAAATCTCACCTCAATAGTTCCAAACTTCTTTCCTTGGGTGATGTGGATCTTTTGTTCCTGCATGCACCCAAAACATTTTTGTACTTTGCTCACAGGAGCATTTTCCACCTGCTGAGACGTGACTCCGATGCAACGATATGTTACTGTGCATCTTGCAATATTTTCTATCACGTCAGATGGAGGGTTTAGAGCTACCCTTCTCCCATCTCTTTTTACAATTTTTCTTTCCAATTTTAATTCTTCTTCATTTATATGGAAACTTCCCGTATTTCCTACCACAGACACAAAAGATGCAGCGGCGATATTTACGTTTTTATGTTTCATTTCTTTCATATTGTAATTGCTGTTGTTATTGTTATTGTTATTGCTGTCACTGCTGCTGCTGTTGCTGTTGTCAACACCAAAAGTTTTGATGTTGCTTAGAGACAAAACATTTTTCACCTTGGTGATGTCATTAAGTTTAAGCCATTTGTTATTCATAGTCTCAATTCTTTCCTTGTCAATTTTTTCTGACAAGGAGCCCATTCCTTTGTTAAACATTATGATGGCTTCTTTAACATCCATCTTTAAATGATTGCTGGAAATTGCAAAATATTTGCTTTTTGCCAAAAGCAGTTAAAATTCAAAGATTATTGAAGCACACCCACTGCAAAAGAGGGGGTGTTTCTACACAAAAATACTATCTGTGCAATCCAGACAATGTCAGAAATGAAAATGTAATGACAGGGCCTTAGAAGGCCAAAAAGATCACAAACACATTTTCAACTTACGGAGCACCAAATTTCTGTGACATCACAGTATGGTGGCCATGATGATGATGATGATGATGATGATAATAATAATAATAATAATAATAATAATAATAATAATAATAATAATAATAATAATAAGGAATGACTAAATAAATAAATCAAAACAAAACAATCTTCAAAGCAGTGACAGTTTAATTGTTGTATAAGTGACAGTGGGATTTGTTAGTAGTGTAGAAGGCAAGAGAAGCAGGTTGAAACCAGATGAGAGGCATTTTCTGATGGATTTTGTAACTATATGAGCCACAAAGTTGAAAAACTGTATGTACAAAAGCATCACTTACTGAATTTTATTTACTGAATGGCTTTCAGCAAGTAAAAAAATGATGTCTTGATGAAGTTAATGCCATGCAGCAGCCTGTTCTGGGTTGCTTAGATAAAAATGGGTCTTTTGGTAAAGCTGTTATAATGTGTATCAATGTAAACAGATTAACTTTAAGCAAACACACATTCAAGCACTCATATACATATGCACATGCTCAAATATATCCTCCCTCTGCCCACCTCCCTCTCTCTCTCTCTCTCTCTGTCATAGGCATATTTTCACACACACTACTCATCTATGTTTGGTTAATAGATTTTAATGTTCATTTGTGGAGTCTGCAATTTAGCTTCTTGTACTGCATGCATACATTCACATCCACTCAGAAGCAGGGACATATTAACACATATGTCATCACACTTCATCAAAATTCATGCACAAAGATGACTGTACTGAGATTACGACATATACACACCATACATACATACACATACACACTCTCATTCTCTCTCTCTCTCTCTCTCTCTTTCACACACACACACACACACATTCTCACACTTTTTGGGTTTGTTGCTTGCTTACTCCAGATATGCTTTACATTATATACAGAGAGTGGGAGAAAGAGTAGAAGAAAGATAAAGAGAGAGTAAGCGCCAGAAATACAAGATGTTTGGTGGAAGGCAATGAGTAAATGAATGCTACATACATACATACACACACACAGTGACAGACTAAAAACATTATGGAGACAGGAAGAAGAGGAAATGACAAAATAGTTATAGTGAATAAACATATATATATATGCATATGTGAAATTGATAAAAATTGGTGTGTGTGTGTGTGACAGACTAACAGTTTTAAAACAACTGGAAGTTCTTATAAGACAGCCTGCTGTGTGCCAACTGAATCCATAGCTAGCACAAAACTCAGGTCAAACTGAAGGTGACATAGTGATGGAGCAGGGTGGTTGACAGCCAGAAAACTGAAAAGAAAAGCTTGGAAAAACTTGAAAATTGGAGGTAGCAGAAATTTGCATGGGGTTGCTAGAAGAGGAGTTAGTTGCCAGGTTTACATAGCGAAGAGAGAAGTAGAAAGTAAGAGATTTGCCAATGTTCTACAAAGGTATGCTGTGTTCAGAGAGAATTGAGAGATATTGATGTGTATGGATAATGGTTCTGGATTTGTCAGTAAAACATTTCTACTATTTCTTGACCTGATGATCCTTCACCATTTATACTGATCGTAAACCATTAACTTAGGTATTACAATCTGAAATGGGTAAGTATTCCCTAAAAGACATCAGACACCTTGATTATATTTCAAGATATTCATCATATCAAGGGTGCTGAAAATTCTGCAGCAGATACATTATCCCATGTTTATATCAATGCTTTGTATTTTGCTGATACTATTGATTCTGAGAAAATTGTTACAGATCAAAGAGACAATGAAGAGTTATTACAACTTCGTAAATCAGAATCATCTTCTCTAGATTTTTGTCTGTTACTACTGCATTCTATTGTTTGAGGTATATGGTGTGATGTTTCTACTGGATTATTTAAGCCTTAGGTCCTGGAGAATCATAGATGAACCATCTTTTTAGCTCCTCCTAATTTATCTTATTCTGATATTTCAACAACATTGAAATTAATTTAAGTCCATTTTGTATGGCTAAATTTACAGAAGAACATTTGAATATCTTGCCAAAAAGCTAAGGTTCATTGCCACATCAACTACTTCTGGTGCTTGTTTCAAACATATCCACATAGATATTGTGGGTCCTCTACCACCAGTTCAGGATAAAATGTATCTTTTGAAGTGTCTAGACTGTTTTTCTAGATGGCCTGAAGTCATACTGATGGAAAACATTTCATGTCTTTCAGTTACAAAGGTCCTATTGGCCAAATGGATTTTGCGTTTTGGCACATCTATAACAATACAACTGACAGGGGATGTCAATTCAGATTCAATCTTTTTGCTGATTTATCTGTTAGATACACATGAGATTAGTACTACAGCTTACCATCCTATGTCTAATGTGATGATAGAGTGTTTCCATCACCAGCTTAAAGCAGCTTTATGATAGATAGTTAGAAGCCCTGCCAATTATGTTACTTGTTTTACATACTTCTATTAAGGAAGGTCTAGGTTATTCCCCAGCAGAATTACTGTATGGTTTGGCACTTACACTACCTGGTTAAATAGAAGTAGCAACAACTAGTCATCAACTTGATCCTACCAACTATATTCATCAACTGTGGAATTACATGGTGGAGTTATTTCTCTTAATCACAAGACCTCAGTTGATTAAAACTTTTATCCTACCTGACATAAATACCTGGACTCACAACAATGCAGTTAAGCATCCTTTGCATGCAGTTTATTCTGGTCTGTACCATGTACTGAAAGCTAAATCAAAATGTATGGTCTTGGACATTCAGGGGAGACTGTCAGTGTTGATTGACTTAAGCAGGCTTTCATCAAGTCCATTCCCTTACCACACTCTTCCTCTTCTCCCACACCTGCCCACACTGACAGGATAACCAAAAGTTGATGAAGAATCCACTGGCCAGCTTGCATTTATGTTTTTTTAACCAAAAGCCATTTTAATGTTTTCCTTTTTATAGTTCTAAAAAAAAAAAAGAACTGCAGAACTTTACATATCTTATGAATTTATCATTGTTACATAAGCAATCTTTCAGAATTTATTCTGTATTCAATGCATGTTTTTCTTATTCATTTTGCCTTTTTATTGTATTTTTACATAAATTCTCTGTTTAGTATTTCGTTCTTTTCACTTTCATTGTAAAGAACTGGGAGGGGACTACATGTAGTAGGGATTCAAGCCCTAACTGCTAGATACTTGGTCAGGCACCACAAGTGAACCACCACAGTTTCATGTGATTGATCTATAAATTGACCAATTAGCATGAAGCCATGGCATAAATGATTTACTCAGTTGACCTAGAATTTAACCCTTGTCCTCCTATAAAAACCGTTTTGCATATAACTCAGGGTGTGGTTGGCCCACAGGCTGCTGATGTCACAGATCATTTCAGAGATTTGCGTGGATGATTTCCAGAGTTTTTTTTTGGATAGATCACATGATATCACAGAGATAGCTTTCTGTATCTTCAGAACAGTTTTCCTCTCCTCCCATTTGGCAAAAATTAATACTGTTCATTGTAAATAGCCAACACCAACATCAGTATGTCCAGCAATAAATGTCAAGTTAAATGCTTGTGGGTTTGCTTCAGTTATTATGCATACAGCCAACAAAAAAATCATCATTGACCAGCTTAACACAATGCAACAAGCAAACCTTCTGCAACAGTACACTTGCACTAAGTGATTCTGAAAATAAAGAGGCATAGAAATGATAGTGTGAAGGATTACTAAACTTCCCAATGTGAACCCAACAGAGTGACCAGCTATCCTAATAGACAGTTGTATGATAGATAATTTAGGATATGAAGACCTGAAAAGTCCCTGATTAATCAGGAATCACTGCTGAAGTGTTTAAAATATCTGGTGAGGTAGAGTAAAGCCTTCTCACTCACATAGCTAAACATGTGGTACAAGAAGGTTTTGTATTCAATGACTGATGCAGCAGCATTATAGTCAACTATTACAAGGGTGAAGGAGATGCCATAGACAGAAGTAATTACAAAAGTATCAAATTGCTGGACCAAGTCATGAAAGGTACAGAAAGAATTCCAGCCCAATTAATTATGAACAGAATAAGTCAAAATGAGATGCAATTTGGTTTTGTGCTAAAGAGGAATACTACTGATACTCTCTTTCTAGTAAGACAACTATGGTAAAAGTATTTAGCTTAAAGTAAGCCATTGTAGTTGGCTTCCATTGACCTGAAGAAATCTTTTGGCATGGTCCCTCACCCTGTGATCTGATGATCACTGAAGAAGCTAGGGGTAAATAAATGGCTTGTGAGAGCCATACATGCCACATAAAGGGATACTGTCAGTAAGTTGAGAGTTAACAATGGAAAGAACAATGGATTTACTGTGCAGATAGGAGTTCACTAGGGCTCTGATTCCTTGTTCATAGTACACCAGATCATAACTGAGAAATTTAAGACTGGTTGCCCTTGGGGACGACTGATGGCCTTGTTCTTTTAGTGGAATCGGTAGTATAGTTAAAAAAGAAATTCCAGGTGTGGAAGCAAAACCTGGAATAAAAGGGCCCTAAAGTTAGCTTAACAAAGACCAAAGTTCTAATAAGCAAGAAAATGGACAGAACTCTAGTACTTTTAGGAAAATTACCCTGCTCAATATGTAGGATAGGTGTAGGTAGATATTCTATACAGCATACCATATATGTATATATATATATATATATATATATATATATATATATTAACTATAATGGAAACCATCATATTCAAATGTCTTTTAGAAAATTTTGGAAGAGTTCTTTGAAAACTTTAAAAATGAATTTAACATGTTTAAAGCTTTAAAAATACTCAGATTCTAAGCATCTTTAGATTTATTACCTTTATATCAGAATGATAAAGTAGATCATACAATCAGTCTTAGTCATAGTGAAGTTAATCTAAAATCTCTCACATTTATTCAAATTAATTAGTTTTAAACTTATTTAGCTTTTGAAGACTAAACTGCAAAAGAATGAAGAATATGTATTTTATGGTTTTAAGTGTTGATGCAAACAGAAAAGACATCCAAATGTGAGCCCCTCAGAATCACATTTATTTCTCATTTACAAATGTATTGTTTATGTTTGCACTGATATTTCATCTAAAAACCATAAAACATCCCCTTTTAGACGTTTTATAAAAATATTTTGTAGAAGCTTTAGAACTTCGAATAAATTGTTGATAGTTTTATTGGGTGTAGTTTGTGAATGGTTAGGAATATTGACTTGTATAAATACAGCTTGTATACATTTGAGTAATGCTATGATAAGCTGATGTATATATTTATATATATATATATATATATATATATATATATATATATCAAGAAGCTAACATTTAGTAGAATACATATTGTATGTTTATATTGGATAATGTTACTTGTGTTAAATATTGTATTTCTCAGTTGGGTTATGTCAAACAACCTAACTTGATACAGAAAAACTTCAGTAAATTTGTGCCAACATTGGAATTAAGATGGCTAATAGCTGGGCTAACTCTGTTAATAGTAGAAATACCAATTTTGTTCATATCAGAGCCTATGTTTGTTTCTTTCTTTGCCTTTAAATCTGTCAATTATGTTTTGATAACATCTCTGTGATCAGAATTTAGTCCTCTACATTCCATCTAAACTCTTATAGTAACATGAAAATATGGCATCTGACATTGGACTGATAAAGCTCTTCTCTTTTCTTCTTAAAGCATATTAGCTGGAGAATCCCAGATCAGAATAAGATAGCCAGCTTTTCAAGTTGAAAACTAAATTGTTAAATTTCCTTAAATTATCATCAGAGTTTGGCTGAACCCCACCCACTGTATGTAGACTTTCTTTTAGTATTCTATTTGTTTGAATAGAAAAAAAACATTGTTCTTAATGTACAATGGCATTGAAAAATTGGAGGTTACTTGAGAAGAATGCTTTAGTTATGTATTTTTATGCAGATACAGTTTAGTATAGAAGTAGGGGACATTTTTTATGTTGAAAGGGCACATTGAAGTTAACTGCTATCTGACAATACCATATTTCAGAACTAATTTTATACTGCTAACCCTGTTATTGTAAATATATATAAGTTAAAACAATCTCTAACAAAATATTTAAAAAATGGATGAAGTTTTTGATTAAGCACCCTCCCACAGTAACCATTTTTATTAAATTTCTAGAAAATTGTTTGAAGCTATTTTCAATTGTTTTATACACAATTGTAATTACTTTAAACATGAAATCACAAGTGGAGATTAAGAAATATAAACATTTCTAAAATTCACCATTTGCATCAACAAAAATATATTTACATCAACAAAAATATATTTACATCAACAAAAATATATTCCAATATAATGATTTTCTCTCAAATATATATCTTCCTGACTGGTCCCATACCGGTGGCACATAAAAAGCACCATTCAAGCATGGTCGATGCCAGTGCCAGCTGACTAGCTCCTGTGCCGGTGGCATGTAAAAAGCACCATTCAAGCATGGTCATTGCCAGTACCGCCTGACTGGCCCTCATGCTGGTGGCACGTAAAAAGTACCCACTACACTCTTGGAGTTGTTGGCATTAGGAAGGGTATCCAGCTGTAGAAACTTTGCCAGATCAGATCGGAGCTTGGTGCAGCCTTCTGGCTTGCTAGTCCTCAGTCAAACCGTCCAACCCACGCCAGCATTGAAAGTGGACATTAAATGACAATGAAGGTTGCACTTTGCCCTTCAGATGGCCATGGGTTCCTCCTCTCTGGTTTAGCAGATAAACCTGGGCTTTGTGCTAGTCACAGATTTTGGTCGGCCCACAGCAAGTTGTCTCATAGGAACTTCCAGTTGTCCTCTATGAAGCAGGATTCTGCGTTAGCGGAAAATTTATTTCTATAAATTTGGTATGTCTATATCCATGTGATCATGGATATAGACAATGAAGTGTTCACTGAGTCATTGTAAAAAATACTAAAATCCATTCACCCACTCATATCTATTTAACAAGTTGTCTTATTCATACCATGTAGTTAACCTTCATTCATTCTTATTAATTGCTATTTACTTCACTTATCTGTTTACTTAGTCATTACATCAATTCCTAACCATTAAGCTATCTCTATTAAACTACCCATTTTTTTGTCAGTTACTTGAAGCAAAACCTAAATATTTTAAATTTCTTTTTTTCTTTTACCAGTGATTATCTGTTTGTTTTGTTTTATTTATCAGATGAAAGAGACTTTATGAAGAAGAAAGCCCTACAAGAAAAGGTTAATATATATTTTAGTATATATCATATCATAGATATGTTATTGCAAGTTCGCACAACTCTCATTCAACAATTTTGTGTAGTAATTTTCTTCTATTAATAGCCTTGTTTATTAAAAACTTCTAATTTTGTCTTAGGTTGGATATGCTTCAGAGGATTTAAATATTTTGTATTAATTCTGCTTGTCATTCTGTTACTTAGCCTGTTCGTAAAGCTTTCACATGATTAGAGAAAAAGAGGGAGAAAGAAAAAAAGGGAAAGAGAAAAAGTGAGAGAGAAGTGTCCATTGACGTGAGGTAGAGGGAATGTAAATGTAACACTTTCAAGTGATTAGTTGAAGGGAAAGAGGGGAGAAAGAATAAGGAGAGAAAAAAGAGGATAAGGTAAAGAGGGAGAGAAAAAGAGTGTCCATGGTGTGTGGTGGGGGGACGTAATATTTATTATGTGGTTAAAAGAGTTAGTTGAAGGCAGTGACATAGAGAAAGAGTTAGAAATATAATTTTAGCATAGAGGTGATGTTCTGATGGTGAGGTTAAAGAAAAGTAGAGAGAGAGGGGGAGAGGGAGATAATGATGGTGGTGGAGGTGCTGGTGGTGCTGGTGGTGTGTGGATAGTGAAAAGTGTATTTTTTAAAATTAAACTCAGATTTTATATCACCTATCACTTAACACATGCACATAAATGCAATTCTGTGAAATATTCATGCTTATTTACATGGCAGATATATGCAATTTAACTAAAGGTTGCAGCCTATGTACGGGATATTTTATTTTTGTTTATGGGGGAAATGGAAAAATGAGAGTGAATATTTATTTTATTTATTTTATAAGTGCTGTGTATTAAGTCTATAAAATTGTTCATAAAATATATAAAGTGCATTAAGTAATCATCGTATTCCAATTTCTTTCACTTTTCAATGATTAGCAGATGAATGACTAACTTTCCATACAGACACAACACAGGCTATGCTTTCAGGCTTTTGGATAAAGTTTTCAGAAATAACCCAATAGGTTTACCATTAATTCTGTGAAATATTCACTGGTCTCTTTTGTAAAAGAAAAGTAAATTATAAAAGAAAAAAGAAACAACTTTACTTAGTGGGTAGTTGATACTCGTTAGTGATATATTAACAATCCATCAGTATTATTTTGTCTACTTCATCAATTAGCATATTTTTATATATATAGAAAAAGAGTTACAAATAATTATTGGTCTGCATAATTTGCATAATTAAAAATAATATAAGCTAATGTAACTAATTACATTGCAGTATATTCTATCATTCCACTCCTTAAGTTGTATAATATAATTTGTTTCTGCAATGTTTCTCTCTTCTGTTTCAAATTGCTGCTTATGATGTCTCAAATCATTTACATTAGAATCTAAACAGTTAATTCAGAATTTCATTCATGGGTTTATTTCGCAAACATTAAATAGTGACAGGACACCTTGCCACATTGGACATTAGTAGAGAAGCCTCTTTAACTAGTTATAAGTGACTAAAGAATTAGTTTATGGAGATAAAAATAGCACAGTGTAAATAATAGAATCAAATAGTCCTTTGTACACAAAGCCTGAAATTTGGCAGAGGGGGATAGTTGATTACATCAGCTCCAGTGCTCAACTGGTACTTATTTTATCAACACTGAAAGGATGAAAGGTGAAGTTGACCTCAGTAGAGTTTGAGCTCAGGACATAAAGATTGTCTGGCATGCTAACAATTCTGCCAGATCACCATCTTATAGCAGAGTCAAATAATGGTTTTAAATTTTGGTACAAGGCCAGCAATTTCAGGGGAGTGACTAAATTGATTACATCAACCCCAGTCCTCAGCTGGTACTTATTTTATTGACTCTGAAAGGATGAAAGACAATGTTGACCTTTATGACATTTGAACTCAGAACATAAAAGACAGACAAAATGCTGCTAAGCATTTTGCCCAGCAGGCTGACATTTCTGCAGCTTACTGCCTTAGCAGAATCAAATAATGATATCTAGCTTGAGGAGACATAATGGCAGGCACCATTCAGGACATGTAAGATACAGGTTCAAATCCTATCGGTGAACTTGTTTTGGTTGCCTTAAATTACTGCTTGTTATGTATGATATAGTTTAAATATTATTGCTTCATCACTATATTTTCATACTCTACTCTTTTATTCCATAGTTACCATTTTCCATTTCTCTTCATAATCTGTTCCATCCTCCTCTTTACACCTTTTCCATTTTATTTTTTCATTTTTTGAAGTTCTCTTCATATATTGTTCCATCCTCCATATTATATCCTGCTCAGTTTTCAATTCACACTTCTCTTTACACCCTACTCTATCCAAAACTTCATACTCAGCTTTACATTTGCTCATTAGCACCATCATATTCTTTATCTTCACACTTTCTTCCTCTCTGTATTATGTTTCTTAATACCAGCTGTACTATTCAATCAACACTTCTTCTTCTTAACTGCCACCCTTCAATCTTCTTAAATCCCTAGTTGGCAACTGGAGCAGGAGGCTGTCCTCTCAACCAATACACTGTTCTTGTGATGATGTTATTGCATGCTTTCTGATCCCTGGTATTGGCCTTAGCATGCTAGAGATCAAGGTGCTGTGACTTCAGGCCATCCTCAATTTGTTGTACCCATGTCTTCTTTGGTACACTGCACTGAATTCTTCAGTGTGTGGGTCACAGCTGCTACAGAAGTTGGTATGGTAATCTGCCAGTGCTCATCCTGCATATGTGCAAACCAGTGTAGCTTGTGCTACTGGACTTGGGTCTTCAGTGGCTGGCTGCTGCTGGCATTGTTCAATACCTTGTGCCCAACCTCTAGTAATCCTTTTAAAATGGCTTTCACACTTCTCAATCCCATCTATTTTCATAAGTACTTCACAGACAACATTTTTCTTTGTGTCTTTTAGTTATAGTTCCTTATTTTAACACGTTTGAATTAACTCCTCACTGCCTTAATATAAAACTTATTTGCTTAATGTTTAAGCTTTGTGATAATGATAATAATGATGAGCAGAATGAAAAGAATTGAGAGGATTTATCAACCTCTTTTTACTATTTTTATTTGCTCCAGATTTTTTTCTTGTATGAGAAAAATAATTAAAATTTAGAAAATCATGGCAGTAAAAAAAAAAACTATCATCATTAATTATCTTTTGCAAGTCTACCTTACTGTATTTAATCGTAAGCAACTCACCCACCCCTGCCCAGTCAGACAGAGTTTGTTGCTGCTATCAACTCACATTACTTTAATTTTTCAGTTCAATGACCTTTAATATTGTTATGAGCCAAGACAAACTACTAACATATGATGGCAAAATAGGAATGAACAGCTCAGCTCCTTATTCTCAGAAGTTGTTTATTTATTTATTTTTAAATACTCTCTGCTGAATAATACTAATAGGAAATTAAATATATATTACTTGGCAAAGAAGAAAAAAGCTGAAATAAAATAAAAACAAAATGAGTATTTTTTAAAAAATTAATAGAATTACTTTTCTTAAATAGTAATTTTAATTGTAAAGGAATTGGTGAATGGATGAAATGAGAAATTTGAGAAGTTATCCCCAACATATTTTATTACTTAGCCTTAAATAGAAGAGGTTATGGTTATGACATCTTTAGTTCCACTTTGATTTGGGCTAATGAATAATTGGGTGAAGTTAATGTAATTATAGAAGAAAGATCCCAAATCTGAGGTAACTAAAAATGGCCTATGTCAGCAACAATTATTCCATAGGAAAGTTCTTAAAAAAATTTGCTACGAAACTAACATTTCATGCTTTTCTTGCTCTTCATCTGAGAGTGTGTATGTGTATGATATTGTTGTTTTGACTGTAAGCTTTTGAGTGGTGAAAAGGTTAAAATGAAGGATAAATGTGGGAAGTGATGGGATAGGACCACAAGTTTGTGTGGTTAATATTCGATTTGAACTTTAGTTACTGTTTGTAGGAAATACATGGAAAAGAAAGGAGTTCTAAAGAGAGCAGTGATTTTATAGAAGAAGTATCAAACTTTCTGTTTAGTTTGGGTTCTTGAGTGTTGAGACACAAAAGTGGGCTGATTGGGAAAATATTGGATACATTTGCAGTATTCTCATGAAGCAAATATAGTGTCGGTTTTTGAGGAGCAAATACTAATGTAGCAGTTAGAATGATAGGTCACAGATCAATAGAGGACCTGTTATTACGTTATTGATGAGTGAAAACAGTTATTTTTGTGTTTGTGTGTGTGCGTGTGCACATGCATGCATGTGTGTGTGCACGCATACGTGCATGCATGTGTTTCAGGTATGCTATCTGTACACTTTATGTAAATTTAAGAACTGTTCAAGACTAGAGGGGTTTTTTTTATTCTGAAGAAAAAATTCATCTTCTTTTCTGTTGTGTGAAGAATATGAGATTGTATACAAGGCTTTTGCAAATTGCAGTCATCATGTGTGAAGAATCTGCAATGATATTAGGAGCATATAGTGAATGTGATGTGATGTTTTGATAAAAACCATTGGAACCATTGTTCAGGAAAATATATAAAAAGAGAGCAGGGAGGTTAAGAGAGTGAGGGTAGATATATGTGTATAAAGATATATGTGATTGTGCTGGGATAAGAAGTAGAAAGTCTTGTTGTTACAAGTAGCTTTCAGTGAGAATTGAGTTCATTATAATAATGCTAGAAAAGGTAATGGAATACATTATCACCTTAAAGCAGTGGTTCCCAAAGTGAGTGGTATTGCCCTCATGGAGGTGATGGAAAGTTCCAAGGGGGTGTTGAAAAAAGTGGGGCAATAATGGGGCAGCGATTCATGTAGAAAGTGGGGTGATAATGGGCTAACAATTCATGTAAAAACAACAAAATAAGGATTCATTAGGTTAAGTTTTATTTGTGAAATACAGTTGCTTTGAATTTGTTTTGGAAAGAAGTTTATGTTTGTGATGGTTAGTTGGGGTGGGGGTGCTAAGAATGTGACCTGAGTGCCAAGAAGGGGCAACCCCCAAAAGTTTGAGAACCACTGCCTTAAAGTAATTGTTAATACCTATTAAGATTACTATCACAAAGAATATATCTCTGAATCGTTTCAGTGCTAATTTTTAATTGACTCTGTTACTTTATTCTAGAGTATCTTCATAGAAAATGTTGACATGTTGTGCAACTAAACGTATTCTTGAATTACAGTAGAGAATGAAATTTTTTCTATCCTTTAAAGCTTAGTGACCAAGTTGTCAGAGTGTTGTGAACTATGGCATCTTTAGGCTTGATAGATGTTTTAAGGATAATTATTATAAAAACTACTGTGAAGAGTTAAATTAGAATGTGTTTGTGAGGTTTTCAAAACCATATCCTTCCACAGAAACAACACTAAATATTCACAGCTCTGATTGTCCTGTGTTGGTTGGTTCACTTCATTTTGCTGTTAGTAATTATAAGATAACAATATATTATTTTTCTTGAGTAAGGTAGTGAGCTAGTAGGATCATTACTGCACTGGAAAAAGTGCTTAGTGACATTTCTTCAAACTTTACGTTCAGAGTTCAAATGTTGCTGGGGTCAACTTTGTTCTTCATCCTTTTGGGGTCGATAAAATAAATACCAATTGAATACTGGGGATTGGTGTAATTGACTTACCCACACCCTAAAAATTGCTGGCCTTGTGCCAAAATTTGAAACTATTATTTTTCTTGATTTAATATGCTCAAATCAATTATTTTCAATTTTAAAACATATGAAATCAATTATCTGGATGAATAGTTAGAAAATGGACACATTTTTAACTAACATAATTACTACTACCTAAATGGAAGAATTCAACTTAATGTATCTATTTGTTTGTTTTGTTATTGTTACTTCATTATTATAATAAATGGAAAACAATTCTCTTGCTACAATTAATCTAACTGAAAATTCTTACCACTGTATTGTATAGTTAGCATTATGAAGACTATATGGTTGAAAAACATTTCCATAATCTACAAAAATACCTATGCTTTCATGTGAAAATGTACTGAACAAGTAAAGTTTGTAGATGATAGAAATTGAAAAATATAGTATATATTTATACTATATACAGTATATAATCCAATGAAAGAGTCCCTGTGCAGTCGTTTGACATACTAGAAATAGCAGTGAAATCTCTCAAGTTACACCCTAAAGTCTTGTGAATGGAAAAGAAGCATCCATCCCACATACTTCTAAAAAGACATGATTATTGTGGCTGAAATGCCTTTGATTAAGGGCCTGCTCAGTAAGGTTGAGCTGGAACTACAGAACTACAACAACTCAGCAGCATGACTGAAAAGTATTCCGCTCATCAACAGCTTGTGCCTTGTTAGAACACATTATGCGGATCTTTTCCCTTTGAATGGCACATCGAGAAATTAATTTTTTGTAACTAAACACTTTCAAATTTGGACACTGGTAGAATGTGTCATATAAAACATCTTTTACTCTTAGTGCTGTTGAGAAAAGTTTATATTTTCAAAGTTATTTCATGTTAAAGTTGTCGTATTCAAAGGGTAAAGATCCCATTATGCAATTTATGATATTTATTAATGATGTTTATTTATTTAAAAATGTATCATAAATAAAAAATGACAGTTAAATAGAAAACATTATAATTAAAACTCTCACATCTGCCTGCGGACTGTTCATGATTTATGATTTGTTTGTTAAGGAGTATAGTAAATTAAAGTGACTCTTGGATGTTCTGGATGTTTATTTTATGAACTCATAACCATAGTTGCATTTAAACTCAACACAAGGTAAAAAGCAATAAACTTAGTTTGGGGCACTTATACCTTTCAGTATTTAATTCCAGCCCATTACATTCTGAGTTCAAATTCTGCCAAGGCCAACTTTACCTTGTATTCTTGCAGTGTCACTATAATAAAGTACTAGTCAAGTACTGGGGTTAATTAATTTAATTGACTGATACTGATGTTTTCCAGGCTTTTCCAAGCAGGAGACTCTAGCTGAGAATCTTGAATAAATTTTTCTAGTGCTATTTGTGTTTTAAGGGTGAGCAGCAAATGAAAGTATTATTAACTTTAAAAGGTACAATGATGGAGCAACTACTACAAAAATCATATAATTAAGTGGGTATGTGAATATGAAGATTATTCTCTTAATTATCCTGATGGCTCTTTCTAGCCTATATCTAAACATGTAAATGTTTAAAAGATCCATTTTACTTTATTTGAAACTAACTGAATTACCCAACATTGCCCAGGTTACTGTTGTTCTTAATCAGATTAATAAACAATAAATATGAAGATATATCTTTTTTCTCATAATTATTTCAAAATATCCAATTTGTAATGATAACAGAATTTAGAAATGAAAATCTGTCAATCTTGAAGCACATCAGGGTAAACAATATTCATTGTGTAATTTTTTATTGGTATCCAAATGAATAAATTGTTGCTGCTTCCAAATCATGAGCAACCAATATAGAGTTGGCTGTGAGAAAAGCATGTAGTAGAGAGATGAAGTCTAACTACCTTGAGGGATTGTCCCTGAGATTTGTTAATTGAAATACCAAGACTTAGTTTGACGGGAAACTGAAGCCTCTTAAATTAAAATGGAACATGTCGGTATGAGAGGAAATTTTGTAATAAAGACATTTTCTTTTTTGTGACTACCTGTTATGACTGTTGCCTGTAGGACAAGGGGCTTCATGGAAGTAACAATTAAGCAAGTTTCATTACACAGGTGAGGTGGGTCAAGATTCCTAAGCAACATAATGAAAACATCTAGCTTTAATGTTATACGGTGGCATCCCAGTAGGTTTAAGTGTGTTCAGAAATTCAACAGGATATTGAACAGCCTGATCTTGATTGACTGTGAATCGATGGAAAAGTCATTTTTGATGTACCTGTTAACTTTTGAAGTTCATGACTGAGTTTATCAACCATTTCATTAGTTGGAGCCAGTATAGCTCTTTCACATAGCCTGTTTACATCAGTGTGATTGATAATAGCACATACAGTAATATACACATATGCTCTCACACACACTGATATACATATACTAACACAGACACACACAGACATAGATTTATGTAATGAATGCACAAACACACACACAGTCACAGACACATACACACTCATATACAAAATGTGCCACTGTGGTAGTGGTGGCAGTATAAAATGTCCTTTACTACATGGTATGTGACAAATGCACAAACACACACACACTCACAGATACATATACACTCATATACAAAATGTGTCGTTAAGGTAGTATAAAATGTCCTTTACTATGTCATATGTAACAAATGTGTAAACACACACACACACACTGACAGACACATGCACATTCATATACAAAATGTGTCATTATCATTGTTGTGATATAAAATGTCCTTTACTATGTTGTACGAAATGAATGTGCAAACACTCACACACTGACAGACATACACATTCATATACAAAATGTGTCATCATTGTGGTATAAAACGCCCTTTACCATGTTGTACATAAAGAACACACAAACACACACACACACTGACAGACACATACACACTCATATACAAAATGTGACATCATCGTCATTGTCATATCAAATGTCCTTTACTATAGTTGACAATAGAAAGATTATTTTCAAGAAAATGTTATATTATTTTAATCCAAATGAAAACAAAAAATTACATGTTGACACTCGTGGGTTGTAATACTATTACCTTGTAAAATTTTATTTTATTTGATGGAGCTGTTTGAGAATACATAGGGAGCAGACAAGCAGACAGACAGAGTGACAAAGAAGTTTTGGTGTTAGGAAGGGCATCCAGCTGTAGAAACCTTACCAGATCAAATTGGAATCTGGTGAAGTCTTCTGGCTTGCCAGTCCTCAGACAAACCGTCCAACCCATGCCAGCATGGAAAGCGGATGTTAAATGATGATGATGATGATGATAGAGGGCCTTATTTTACCTTGGTCCCACACTCATGTCAAGACAAATCTTAAGTCTCCATCAAGCCTTCATCTTCATCAAGCCTTAAGTCTCCATCAAGCCTTCATCTTCATCAAGCCTTAAGTCTCCATCAAGCCTAAAAATAATCTTATTTTATACCAAAATAAAATGATTTTGCAAGAGGTGTCAACCACCTCAATGTAATATAATTTCAAATGTACATTGTACAGTTTCCTCCAACAATATGAACCTCCTATTGCTCAAGATAATCAAGGTTATTTTAGGAGAACAGTTATACGGAAAACTTATTCAATGAATATTCGTAGCCACTTCAACATCTCTTAGAGAGTTTTTAGAACTAACATTTTTGCTTATTCAATGAAGTTACATGAAATGTATGAATTACTAACAAGGTGACACATTTGTTGGGTTACTACATTGTGCAACTACACACATGTTAAAGCCATGAATTTCAAGAGCTATTTCTGAAATTTTTCTGTATACATCTATCTGGAACAGTGATTCTCAACTCAGGTCCATATGACTTTTTGGGTGGGGGTCCATAGAAGATTTTGCTGTTAAAGTTTATGGGCAACAAATTGCTTATACTTCTACAATGCACAAAACATTAGAAAAAGTTTTTAATACACTTCTTAATTATATTTAATTAGAAAATATAAAAGGATCATTTTTTTTTTTAGCATGGGGGTCCAGTAGAGTAAAATAGGAATCAAAAGGGTTCATAGGGAGAAAATGGTTGAGAATCACTGATCTAGAATGTTTATTCATATTCATTCCTTCATTTCATTATTTGGGTTATTGATAAAGTGTATGTTTAATTGAGGAGAAGAGGAGAGTTTTGGTGGGAAATGGAACAAGGATTTGAATTAGTTTGTAACAGAATTTACTGCCACCAGTCATTGTTTGTGTTACCAGCCTCTAAGTGGTGCTATTGTTTTTTTGTTTCTTTAACTCCAGCTCTGATCAAGTAGACCTGTATTCAAAGACCTTTTGGCCATGACAGATCTGATCAGTTTGGCTCACAGATTTTTTGATTAATGTTTTTTAACTAAACAGTTTGAAATTTCATATACTGGTGGAAAGTCTCATGCAGAACACAGTTCACTTTAAACGTTTTTAACAAAATTTGATATTTTAGAAGTTATTTCATATTAAAGTTGTCATATTTGGGTAATTTCAACCAATCAACGATGTGTATTCAGTTGAAGAAAGCTACTGCTCTTTGTGATAGTAATTGAAAAGAAGCAACTTCTGGGTCATTTCTACTAAATATCACTACTCTGTTCTATTTTATTTATTGTTCATTGCCTGTGTTGCATATTACACGCTTTTTTCTTTCTTTTTTTTTTTTTGGTTCTCTTGTCTGAGTAACCACTAAACATTGAAGAATCAACACCAAGAAGGAAGAAATATTATTTACATATATTTATTTGTTTGCCCAACATCAGTGTTTTATCCACACATAAAGTGCACCAGTGTTTAAAAGACCTATAGAGCTATGAGTCCGCAGCTAGCTTTTTGTTGTTGATATATATGTAGTTTCAAAATGCCTTATTTTACAACTATGAGATGTATTGTTATTGTCATGATTTTATCTTACTATAGTCAACAACAAACACATTTCATCAATATAAAAGTCTTTATTAGATAAAAAATAACATTGTCAAAACATGAAGGTAAAACAAAACAAATAGCAACTTATACACTGGAAAATACAGTAATTGTAGTGACAGTGACAAGTTCGCTCGCTGGTTGCTAGTTAATAGTGTAGAAGGGAGGGAAAGAGTAAGGAATGCATGGTGCTGACAAGAAAAGAAGAAAGGATAAAGGTGGCATCATCTTCGCTCGATATATGAATAGAACAGAGTGGTGACATTTAGTAGAGGTGACCCGGAAGTTGTTCCTCTTCAATTACTTTCACAAACAGCAGTAGCTTTCTTCAACCGAATACATGTCATTGATTGGTTGAAATTACCCAAATACAACAACTTTAACATGAAATAACTTCTAAAATACCAAATTCTGTCAAAAATGTTCAAAGTAAACTGTGTTCTGCATGAGACATTCCACCAGTATACGAAGTTTCAAACTGTTTAATTAAAAAAAATTAATTAAAAAATCTGTGAGCCAAACTGAACAGATCCGCCATGATTATCTCCCCCTCCTCATCCTCATCATCATCAAATGTTCGCCTTCTAAGCTGGCATGAATTGGGTGGTTTGACAGGTGCCAGCTTGTCAGAAAACTGTATCAAGCTTTACTGTCTGCTTTGGCATTATTTCTATAGCTAGATGTCATTCCTAATGCTAACCACTTTACTGAGCATATTGGGTGTTTTTTATTTGGCTCCAGCTGCAGTGAGGTCTCCAAGTAACTTGCAAGACAAGAGCCCTCAACTGAGAAGAGGAGTAGAATTGAGGGAGTTGGCTCTGTGGCAGCTGATGAGAGATTAGAATATGAATAGCAGGACAGAAATAGGAGATATATGGCAACCTTAGTTAGTTGGAGGGAGGGAGAGAGAGAGAGAGAGAGAGAGAGAGAGGAAAGATAGGGAGAGAGAGAGAGAGAGAGAGAGGAAAGAGAGAGAGAGAGAGAGGTAGACAAAGACAGGTATGGGGATGGAGAGAGGGGAAAGGGAGGAAGTGAAAAAGAGAGAGGGATGGAGAGGAAAAGAGGGAGAGAGTGAAAGAAGATGGTGGAGATGTGACAGGATGGTACATTTTTTTCTTTTATTAAAATGATAGAAAATGATATGCAGCTGATTTTACCACTTTTTGTAATTGAGAGAATGACTACAAGCTTACAACTATAGTGTCATTGTAAATAGTTAGCAGATGAGGTGTACAGAAGCTTATTTTAGATATCCCTGTGTCAAATGATTAGATTACTTCTTCTTTGAATAAGAATGGCAGTCTGTTGCAATCTTTTACCAACAGGAGGTCTGTCTGCAGCAGTGTCCTGCAATTCTATACGTCAACTATTTGTATATTAGTGAAATGAGTTGTTGTGAATTAAGAACCTCTCTCAAGAAGACAAATACACTGTCTCATTAATAAATATGTATCAATGTAACACCATAATGCATTCAGTGGATAGTGTAACTTCATAAGGACAATCTCATCAACGTTCAGGTAGATTGCTTCAAAAAAAAAAAATGAAAAAAGAAAAAGAAAAGAAAAATTATCAAAACAATGCACCCACTACACTCTCTGAGTGGTTGGCATTAGGAAGGGCATCCAGCTGTAAAAACTCTGCCAAATCAGATTGGAGCCTGATGTAGCCATCTGGTTTCACCAGTCCTCAGTCAAATCGTCCAACCCATGCTAGCATGGAAAGCGGACGTTAAACGATGATGATGATGATGATGAAATATAATTGCTTTCTTTACATCAATACTTCAATTTTTTTTCTTTTTGTTTATAGGTACAAACATATTTTAATCGTGCAGAGGAGTTGAAGCAAACTTTAAAACCCAAATCATCACCTAATCAGAAGACCCTCCAACGAAGTACCAGTTGCAGCGCTGCTGAGACCTCGTCACTAAAACCACTTGATGAACTAAGTAAAGAGCAAAAATATTTTTAAGCAGTTTTGTAATTTGTTTGTTTATTGAAAAAATTTGCAATTTTCAAGATTAATATGAAATATGATCTTTTGGATGAGTGGTTTAAGCCCAACTCTTTAGAAGATAATTAATAATTTTGATTGGGTATTTAAAGCGACTGTTACATTGATGTAGATATGAGAACAAGTGTGATGAATGAATGAATGAATGAAGTATTATCTTGAGCTGATTATCAACAATAGATGAGGTGAGATGGTTGTTAAAGTTGGTTTTGAAATTAATCTTCACAGATGGCACGGAAGATTTATCCATCTGATGAATCAATAATGTTGATTTTGTTGTTGATATTGTGATTAAGTAATCAAATAAATATACAGTAAATTCACCACATTAAAGTAACTGATTTAAGAATTGGAATAAGCAGCAAAAGAGGAGACACATGGGATAGAGAGTTATTGAAGAGGTCACAAGATGTGTGATGAAAGAACTTTGACAAAGAAATTAAAATAATAATATTAAAGCTGAAGTGAAGACTGAATATATAATGTGTGTGGTTAATTGGCAAAATATGACCATCCCCAAGTATAATAATAACTGTTTTAACACACAATGTCACATCAGTCTTGCAAAACATACATAAACAATTTCAGAATCGTTTCATCAGAATTTTTGCTGTCAACACACCATGTTTATTTTTTGGTTCATTCTCTTAAAATTTACAAAAGCTTTTGTAGGGCTATCAAATATATTACTAGAGAATAATCTTGATCATAATTTTGTTGAATCAGGGCTGACTTGTAACTATTTATTTCTGCTTGGTTATTTTTGTATTACTAATATTGAGGTTATAGAAATTTATGCGATCATTGAACTTTGGTATATCACTGTACTGGACTTTCAACTGTTGCTATAGATATATGAATTGTATACTGAAATAATTCAACAACTTGCCTTTGTAATTCTTTCATTAACTTACTTTTGCTTTTGTAATTTATTGTTTCATTAAATGGGCTGTGAGTCAGCTTTGATACCTATGCTGTAATTGGTAGACTGGTTTTATTGATTCCATTTATAAGTACAACTCTAGTGTTATTAGTAATGATGATTTATTTGGCCATCATTTTAAATTAAGTACTGGTCGAGTACTGAGGGTGGTTTATTTGATTGATACTAGTGTCTTTCAGCTTCAAGCAAAAGACTACAACTGAGAATCCCGAATCAGTCATCTCAGTGCTGATTTCACTCTAAGGGCAGCTGAGAATCCCACCAGTCACTACTCCAGCAAGGAGCAACAATTTTAGATATTATTAGATTTGAAAGACTTATTGATGAAACAATGCCACGCTGATCTTATAAGGAGATACATACTGTGTCTGCCTTTGTGCCTGACACAAGTTGGCAAAAAAAGATATAGAAGGTTTTAAAAATAGTATGGAGTCTGTTGAGGGCAGATTTGGCCACAACATAGAGGAGATCAACTGACCAAGTAAAACCATTCTCATTAGCTCATCCAACCGTATTTATGGTAGTAATAGTAATTATTAAATAAATTCTACTACTACTACTACTACTACTACTCTCTCTCTCTCTCTCTCTCTCTCTCTCTCTCTCTATCTCTCTCAAATTACATAACCAACACTTTTTCTTTTTCAGTGATCCTTTGCACCAATGACAAAGACCTTTTAAATTCAATACAGCAACTTAAACTAGCTGACAATGAGGTGAGTTCCTTGTTTGATTGCATCATATGTTAAGTATTAATTACATTTCGTCCTAATCATATATGACATCCCATCTTGACAATATATTATGTCATATCGATTGTGATACAATATAGTTCTCAGCAATAAAATCTGCTCCTCAGTTTCTGTTCCCACATTGAACCACTTCATTTTATTTATAAATAATCTTGGATAAGGCATGAACTCTATAACATCTTTTTGTCTTCTGTCCAAAACATCTCAGATTTAAGACAGTTATATATTGCATCATACCATAGTTACATATATTTTATAGTTGCTTAGTTACATATAACATTTTATATAGTTGTTATATATAATAATTTAATATTTTAGATCATCCATTCATCTTCTTCTACCTCCTCTTCATCACCATTTCTCATTTGGCATACATAGCAACAAAAAACCAAAAAACAACCAGTTCTATCATTGTGTGTTATTATTTTATATATAGTTTGGTTGATTAAGTGGAAGTTTATAATGTACTGATGCAGTAATTCTCATAGGAAGAGTGCCCCTTACTCTACCTAGAGGGCCACAGAGGATAAATTGCCATGTTTAATAAAATTAGGGTGAATTTAAACTTTTAAAATTTGTCCAATACAATGACAAAGAAAGAAGAATTAAACGGAGGTGTTGTTATTCTGGAAGCTAGCAGGTAGGAGCAATTAAAAAAATTAAAATCTTAAAGAAATTCTTTTAAAATCCTAATTTTCATAGTTTTGTATATGTTGGAGTATATCATCTGTTGTGTGCATTTTATAAGACATTGGAGGAACTTGAGGGAGATTTAGCTGTTATTTTTGGCATGTTGAATGACCTCATTGAAGCCTTCCTCCTTTGTGTTGTTTGATGATTGTTGTTTAGTATGCATCCACAAACATTAAAAAAAAGAGGCAGATTTAAAAACTTCCACAACATTGATGCTGAGTGTGTTCTGAAAGTTGAGAGGGGTATAATTGGAAAATTGAAATTTTGAACAAAATATTTTCAGAATTGTAACTTCTCCATTTTAAAATGTGATTTCCTGGACCCCTACCCTGCCTAATTTTTTTCAAATACATGCCAAAAGCAAAAGAGTTGGAGAGGAGAAAATAATAATTTGAAAGCACGTTTTTTTTTGGGGGGGGGGGCGGGGGGGGGGCGAAATCATTCTTTGTTTGTGAAAGTGTAGCAATCTGAATAAATTTTTAGAAATAAAAGAAAATTATGAATGGGATGACTAACTAACACATCTGACACATGTGTGTATATATATGTGTGTGTGTGGGGGGGGGGGGGTATATATATAAATATGTACATGTATCATCATCATTATCATCATCGTTTAACGTCTATTTTCCATGCTGGCATGGGTTGGATAATTTGACTGAGGTCTGGAGAGCCAGTGGCTGCACCAGGCTCCAATCTGATCTGACAATGTTTCTACAGCTGGATGCCCTTTCTAACGCCAACCACTCCAAGAGTGTAGTGGGTGCTTTTTACGTCCCACTGGCACAGGAGCCAGTCAGGCAGGCCTGGCAGTGATCATGTTCGGATGGTGCTTTTTACATGCCACTGGCCTGGGATCCAGTCAGGGTACTGACATCAGCTACAATCAGCATGGGGGCCAGTCAGGCAGCACTGGCAACAACCATACTTGAATGGTGCTCTTTACATGTCACCAGCATGGGTGCCAATCAGGCAGTACTGTCATCGGCCATGACAACTACTTCACTTGCTTCAACAGGTCTTCGCAAGCATAGTTTATTGCCCAATTATTGAAAGGTACTCATAAATGGGCTGGTTATGCTGCACTGGCATAGGCCACGGTTATGATCTCACTTGGCTTGCCAGGTCTTCTCAAGCACAACATATCTCCAAAGGTCTTGGTCACTTGTCATCGCCTTGGTGAGGCCCAGCGTTCATAGGTCGTGCTTCACCTCCTCATCCCAGGCCTACTTGGGTCTATCTCTTCCACAGGTTCCCTCTACTGCTAGGGCCTGACACTTTTTCACCCAGAGTTTCTTCCTATGCCTTTTTCTACAGATCGAGCAGGACCATCTACCTGAAGGGATTTGTGGTTTGTCTGTCTTCCTACTTATTAAGACTGGTTTTTGCTAGGTTGACTCAAAGGCCCTTCAATTCTAAACCTTGCTTCCACACCTGAAACTTCTCTAGTTCTGAGAGTGACTCAGCTATTAGAGCAAGGTCATCAGCATAGAGAAGCTCCCAGGGCAGCCTGTCTTGAATTCTTCTGTTATTACCTGAAGGACTATGATGAATAAGAGGGGTCTAAGGACTGATCCTTGGTGGATCCCTACTCCTACCCAGAATTCTTCACTGTACTCATTGCCAACCCGCACCTTACCGACAGCATCCCTGTACAGGGCTTGTACAGCTCTTACTGACCACTTATCTATCCCTAGTTTCAACATTGACCACCAGATAAGGGATCAGGGGACCATGTGAAAGGCTTTCTCCATGTCAACAAAAGCCAGGTACAGATGCAGTGAGAGAAAGGATCATAGATGTGGAGGAGGTGGAGAGGGAGTAAATGACATTAGTCATGGGAAGAGATATACAAATAAGAAATTTGTTTTATTTAATTTAAGGTAATAAATATTCTTCCTATAAAAATTAGTATTCATTCCATCACTTTGTATAAGCACCAAGAAATGTGATAAAAGTTAGATTATAATTATTGTATGTACGCCATATTTCCTGATATTACCCATAGAGACAAAAGTATACTACCAATATTATCTGTCATATGACGAGTCACATTCTAATGCATGTAAATATATTTTTGTATGTAAATATGAGTATGTATGCATGTGTGTGTGAAGATATGTTTTGTTTCTCCTTGTCCTGACATTGCAGAATAGTTGTAAATGTGTGTCACTGTGTTGATTATTTCCAATAGTCTGCTAACACATGTCTGGCTATGGAGAAATATTACCTTGCCTGGAAACAGGTGAGGGTTAGTGACAGGAAGACCAAAGAAAATCTGCCTCAATACACTCTGACCCATATAAGCATGGAAAAGTGGACATTAAAATGATTATGTTTGATACATACATATATACATACCAACATATATCTACATACATATCCCCCTACCTCCCTTCCTCATGTATCAACAACACACTCTGAAAACATAATATTATAGTAGATCGAGATTGAGCCAACAAGTAAGCCTCCATGGATTGACTGTCCTGTTAGGATTAACTATGAATTTCCCTCAAACGTTGGATAATGTAGTCTAAAGTTCACAATGCCTGAGATAAAATAGGGTGGTCATAATTGAAATGCATCATAAGCCTGCTCAATAAGGGTTGACCAGAGCTCAACAATAACATGTAAGTCCTTTGAATGGCATATTACATTACAAATGTACTCTTTTACTCTTTTACTTGTTTCAGTCATTTGACTGCAGCCATGCTGGAGCACCGCCTTTAGTCGAGCAAATCGACCCCTGGACTTATTCTTTGGAAGCCTAGTACTTATTCTATCGGTATCTTTTGCCGAATCGCTAAGTTACGGGGACATAAACACACCACCATCGGTTGTCAAGTGATGTTGGGGGGACAAACAGATGCACAAACACATGCATACACATATATATATATACATATATACGACAGGCTTCTTTCAGTTTCCGTCTACCAAATCCACTCACAAAGCTTTGGTCGGCCCGAGGCTATGGTAGAAGACACTTGCCCAAGGTGCCACGCAGTGGGAGTGAACCCGGAACCATGTGGTTGGTAAGCAAGCTACTTACCACACAGCCACTCCTGCACCTACTGTGTATATTAATTCATTTGTTCATGAAGGAGTGGATATAAAGACAAAGTTTTTATGTATAAAAGAATGATGTTTGATATAACTGATTTTTGAAGCAAAGTTACAATTGATATGGTGTATCAATATATCAGTCCAGTTAGGTAGCTGGAGTTCTACAAGAAGAGTACTTTCTTATTTTGGAATACAGATGCATGCAGAAGCAACCCAATCACTGTATCAGTAGTTTGAAATATAGTAAAAATGTGTTTAGGAAAATCATACAGGATCAATATTATAAAGACACTTCTGTCATTATCATCATTTAACATGTGTTGTCCATGCTGGCATGGTTTGGACAGTACCAGTATGAAAGATGTTTTTTAATGATGATGATGATGATGATGATGATGAATCCTGCCAAAATCAATTTTTCTTTTTATCATTTTGTGGTCAATGAAATAAAGAACCAGTGAAATACTGCAATTGCTATAGACTAAACCCTACTCCCTTAATTTCAGCTTTGTGCCTATGTTAGAAATTAATACTAAATAAATGAAAATTTTAATCAGTAGCCTTCTAACATTTACTCATTTTGCAATATCTTAGTATTCTCTACCACTCTTCACTTTGTTATATGAAATCTAAGTTTCCAGCTTTGCAAAGATATTCTCTATATAGGCACTTGAAATGTTACAAACAGCAGACAGGTCCTTCTTAAATTACACAATACCATTTTAAAAAAAGGAAAGACACATTATGCTTTTGATAAATAAGTTTGCTGGCTTAGGGCTTAGCAACAATAACAACAGCTAAGGTCATCATTAGTTTTCGTAATTCCATAAAGTTGTTTGCAACAAAACAACATTAGCAACATGAGTAAAAACATACGTTTGATACCATTAAAGCAGTTTGGATTTTCCAAAATGACTAATTGTATTATATCAGCTGCATGGTTAGAACTTTTGATTATGCCCTGTTACTTAGAAACTGGTGGGCTGGTTGAGAAAGATTTAACTGATAAATAAAGTTCTCTTGAAATAATTTATTCTAAACTGTGAAGCTGCACAGATTTAAACGTCCATGAGAATGGAATTTATTTTTTAATTATTCTTTCCACTGTATTTGTACCATTAATTAATATGTAGGATGTTATTCTGATGTTAATAACACATGTTTATATTACAATCAAACTATCAACAATTAATTCCATTGAAAATTATCTGATCAAAATGTATGGGTGTGTAAAGAATGGAGGGAGCAGGTACCTAGAGATTTGAAGAGTTGCAATGTCCAAGTTGCATTGAATCATTTTGAACTGTTCATGCTATGAATGGTCTACAGTAGTATGCTAGGAGCTTGCTAAAGGCTTTTCAGTTCAGTGGTGGCTGACTCCAAGATGTAGCATTCACTTGTCATGAAAGCTACATCCTGGAGCAAACAGCATGCAAACAAGACCAAAGAAAAACCATTTGCTGGTTCTTTCTTGTCTTATTCTTGAAATGTTGCACATGTTGATCAAATAAGCCAATTCATTCTGAACTGTGCTTTGATTAGGACAACTCCATTGCTATTCAGTTTTCTACTCACTTTTTGGGGGTCACAAAAGGATTTCTTTGTTCTCTGGATCACTGTTCTTGATAAGAAACTCAGAGTAGTAATCAAATGACTCATCAGCTTCAAACAAATATTCTCTACTATGTGCACATTTGTTGTACATCTGTGCATTTTATATGTGTGATAGACACTGGTGTGGCCTATTATAAGCATAGGTATGACTGAGTAGTTAAGAAGTTTGCTTCAGAGCCACATGCATGTTACTGTAAGTCATTGGGTCAGGTTTTGACTATGGCTTCAAGATGACCAATGCCTTATGAGTGAAATTTATAGATGGAGACAGTAGGGAGCCAATCATATACATGTGTGTGTTTGTATCTTCCCTTTGAAATGGCATTGTTTGCATGCTACACGAAAAGAAGATTACCATCCATACAAACAGTATCATTATTTACAACCTACTATGAAAGCATATTCAGCCTTTGGGCTGTTTGTTGATCACACAAACATATTCACACACATGCATGCACACACGCACACACACACCCACACGCACACACATCTCTGTATATGTAAATAACCATTGTTTTTCTTTTCCGTTTTTTTTTCAGGTTAAGAAGGAAAATTATAAAGCAGCTTTGAGTCACTATGAAGGGTCTTTGGAGGTCTTATTGAAAATATTAAAAAGTGAGCTATTTCTTGTTGTTATTGCTATTTTGGGGTGCATTTGGTGTATTTCCTGGTTGCTGTAAGAAACTTGTTATGAATAGAAAAGATAAAGTATGTCAATAACCAATGAGAAATGGACATAATAGCATTCTCTCGATTCCCTCATACAACAACTGCTACCAAAATAAAAGAACTGAGAAAAGTTAGGGTTTCAAATAAATCTTGAATAATTTGTAAAGGAATTATAAACTCCTAAGTAAAAATGTTAAACCTAGTGGATATTCATATTTTCAATCCTCATCCTCCTCAATATCATCATCATTGTTTGTTTTTCCATGCTAGCCCACACAATAATAGGGAATAGCTTGTTAACTCTGTGATGTATATCATTATTTTTGGCATGGTTTTTATTGTTGGCTGTCCTTCTTATCACCAACAACTTAACATGACATGGACTGGGTGCTATTTTAACTTACTACAGACTCTAGAGTTGACCTTGTCAAAACTATAGAGCCCCTTTTACTGCATGTTACTTTTGTTCATTTTGGTATGACTTTTATTGCTGGATGCCCTTCCTAACACAAACCCCTTTATAATGTGGATTAAGTAAGTTTTGCTGTACTAATATATATCTGTCCCTCACCATTTCTGCCCAAGAGTCACTAACAACATGCTATATTAAACCCAAGTGAAACAGGGTTTATTTAATGAGATATGCCTTGTAAAATCACTTGATGAAGCACTTCTGCACCAAAGAATGCACCACAACCAGTTGTAGTGTTCCACCCACAAGGGATTGATGCAAGATGGGTTGAAACATTCATTGTTAGCAATAAAGTTTATCATCTATTCCATTTTCCATCTCTACCATTTGTTATATGTAAGCAGTATGTTTAAAATATCTTCAATCAAGGATCGAAAAACAGACCACAGGCTGTGTTTGGTAGCAGTTTACTTCTCTTTATTTGAAAGTGTTCATCATTTATATGGTTGCTAAATGTAGAGAGTGCATGGGAGCAGGAGGGCCTGCCTAATGTGGACCCAATAGAGGGACTCATCATCATCATCATCATCATTTAACACCCTCCTTCCATGCTGGCATGGATTGGATGGTTTGACAGGAGCTGGCTAGACAAGAGCCTGCATACTTCTGTGTCTGTTTTGGCATGGTTTTTATGGCTGGATGTCCTTGGCTATTCAAATCGACAGTAACCTAGCAGATTGAACAATTAAGGATGTGAAGACAAGGAAAGCCCCCAGCCTATCGGAAATCACTGCTGAGATGCTTTGAATATCTGGCAGAGTGGGATATCACCTAGTCACCCATATAGTTAATCAGGTTGTCCATGAGGGAGTCGTACCCAACAATTGGTGTAACAGCATTATAGTCAACTGCTACAAAGGCAAAGGTGATGGCTTAGACAGAAATAATTACAGAGGCATCAAATTGCTGGACCAGGTGATGAAAATCACAGAAAAGGGTCATAACTCTATTAATTAGGAAGAGAGTTAACCTAGATGAGATGCTGTTTGGGTTTGTGCCTGATAGAAGCATCACCGTCTTCCTGAGGAGATGTACTTGGCCGAAAATGAACCTCTGTATCTGGCTTTTGTTGACATGGAGAAAGCCTTTTACAGGGTTGCTCTCTTCCTTACCTGGTGGTCAATGTGGAAGCTAAGGATAGATGAGTGTTTAATGAGAACTGGAAAAGCCATGTACAGGGATGCTGTCAGTAAGGTGCATGTAGCCAATGAGTATAGTAAGGAATTTAGTGTACTGGTAGGAGTCCACCAGGGATTGGTTCTCAGCCCCTAGAGGAATTTCAGACTGGCTGCCCTTGGGAGCTTCTCTATATCAGTGGCCTTTTTCTTATTGAAGGATCACAACCAGAACTAGAGAAGAAATTTCAGGTATGGAAGCAAGGTCTGGAATCAAAGGACCTTAGAGTTAATTTAGCAAAGACCAAAGTCCTAATAAGTAGGAAAACAGACAAATCAGAGATCCCTTCAGGGAGATGACCCTGCTCAATATGTAGAAAAGATGTCAGGAGAAACTCCATTCAGAGTACCCAGTGCAAGCTATGGACACATAAGAGGTGCAGCAGTATCACTGGAAGACTAACAGAGAAAATAGTCTTTACATGTGGCAGATGTGAAAGTACATTAAACACTAGGAATGTACAAAAGTAAACTCCCTCAAATGTCAAGAAGATCCTTAGAAGTAGTAGACAGTTTTCATTACTTAGGTGATTGGGTTAGCAGTAGAGGAGGTTGTTTTGAAAGTATATCTGCTAAAACAGGAATAGGCTAGGCAAAGTTCAGAGAGCTATTACCTGTTAGTAATGAAGGGCCTCACCCTCAAGGGAAAGGCAAGGTTGTATGATGACTGTGTATGAACAGCTATGCTACATGGCAGTGAGACATGGGCTGTAGCTACTGAGGATATGCAAAGGCTTAATAGAAATGAAGCCAGTATGCTCTGCTGGATGGGTAATGTCAGTGTGCATATATAACAGAGTTTAAATAATTTGAGAGAAAAACTGGGTTTACGAGGCATCAGATGTAGTGTGCAAAAGAAAAGACTGCACGGGTACAGTCATGTAATGCATAGGATAGATGCATCAAGAAGTGTTGATCTCTAACTGTGGAGGGAACATGTAGAAAGAGTAGACCCAGGAAGATGTAGGGTGAAGTGGTGAGAAAGGATCTTCAGATGTTGGGCCTCACAGAGGGGATGACAAGGGACTGTGATTCCTGGCAGTTTGCTAAGTAAAAGCATAGTTGTCCTTGCATACAGGCATGTCCCCTGCATTCCTCTTCTGCTGAGTGATCCTAATCTTGCAGGCTTGTGAGTGATGGTGCCACATAAAAAGTATCCACACTGGTGCCATGTAAAAGTACCTGTGCTTTTACACAGGTAAAAGCGTGTTTAGCAGGCGAACTGTCCAACCCATACCAGCATGGAAAATGGACGTTAAATGATGATGATGAGGTACATGCATATGTAAATGTAAATCTTTTTAGTGTCAACGGTGTTCTTATACATTTTAGTTAAAAACTATCCTGTTGTGTCTGTAGTATCATTACCGATTCTCTCTACTATTGTTGTTTATCCCTCTTTTTTTTTCTTTTTTAAGCATCAGCTATCCACTATCAACATTATCAAATGTAATCTTAGATATGATCATTTTTAAGATGGTAGGATATAATTTAAGGGAAACTTGGCTGCAAAGTCTATCAGGTCAAGTGTCTAATCAGAGGTTCCTTCTTATGTATGAAAACAGATACACTTCAATTCCCCAAGAAGGGGTTATTTCTGAGATTAATGGAAAAAAATTACCAAATATCTTTAGTATTTCTGACCATCTGACTAACGTATTTTTTTAATTTTGTGCATGAGAGCACTGTACTACCAAGAAAGTAGAATGCTTCCATTGCATTTATTTAGAATCTTTTATTTAATTATTCTAAGAAGTATACTGAGGGTACATAGACTGAATGAAGAAAAGTTGAAGTAAAGATCTTAGGATAGCATTGTAACAATATTTTCAGCATTAACATTATGTTCCTAAGTGTTTTATTGATGGTTGAACATGTAGCTGTGGGAAATATACTGTCCTAAAACAGAGTTAGGCTAAGCTTGTGCTAATGAGGACTCTGCTGTTAAGAGGGAGACAGTGTGAATGTACTACAGTAGGGACTACATTATCCAATGTGTCCTTCATTTGAGGCAGTACAGTATGAGTTGAAAAAGATTTAGCTGCTATTTCTGGCAGGACAGCAAATATTGACTCATGCTGAGAGTTATGTGGTGATTATGTAGAAGAATTGTGTGGTGTGTTAGGGTGGGGGTGGTGATTTTTGTAATTATGTTAATGTTTTGTTATTGGTATGGTTGTGTTGGCAATGATGTTTGCATTAGAAACAGAGGAGGCTGGGAGTAAATGAGAGAGAGGGAGAAAGAGAAAGAGAGAGAGAGAGAGAGAGAGAGAGAGAGAGAGAAAGCTTGATTGATCTGGATAAAAACTCTGCTGACACAAGGATCTGATTAACTTTCTTAGGAAATTATTTTTTGTAACAAGATCTCAAGGATTATTACTATTAGTCACAGCAGGAAATTTAGGCTATCATATTTTGATCAAATGTTAATCCATTAATTAACAATTTGAAATATATAAATGAGATAAATAAACAAGTAAATGACTTAATAAATCAGAATTAGAAAAAAGCAAGAGAAAACTTTTTTCATATACCAAGAAATTTGGGAAAATATATATTTTATCATTTCTTTTAAAATTTGTGAGAAGTATTCATTTACATTGCTAATGTGTGAGTGTTTATATATAATTAAATATATATATCAATATGTTTATTCATACAAAGATATTTATATACATATATGTGTTTATATATGCACACATGTGCTTTTAATTTCAATTGCCATAATGACATTTCAAAAACACTTCAAATATATTTTTTGTAATAGTAACAATATTAACACAACTAATAATAATCATGATGATGATGAGATAGTCTCCCTGTTTCCCTCCCTTACTCTGGGTGACCCATTCAGCCTCACTAGTCTCACCACTCATACCCACCTATTGTTAAACACACTAGAAAGCAGCATCTGCCTCTCTACTCTTACCTTCCTCTTCAAGTATTACTTCAAGAAGTTGATCAGAGCCTGGCTGGAGAGGAAAATGTCTGTCTTCACACCTTTCAGACAAGTTTACCACACCACTTCTTTCACCATAGCTACCAGCAATCTATGTCTTGTGCAGGAGTTCACCATGTCTACCACGTCCAACAATTATGGCAAACTGTTGAGGCAGGCATTAAAGTGCTCCCTTTAGCCTGTCATTCATCAAGAACTGCTTTGTAAAACGCTGCTAGAAAACCACATTCAACTATTTGAAATTAGAGGGTATGCACTCATTGGCGCTCATCATAGACTGGATTTGGGCTTTGTTACCATGCTACACTTCTCTGCCCAGGCCTATCCAATGAATTTCAAGTCCTCATTTTTTTTTTTTTTAGTGCATGCACTTTAGCATAGACACTGCATCTGTATATCAGGCTGGGGTAAATATGTATTTACATCGTTGCAATTCATATACATCAACAGAATGAAGAAAGCAAAGGTAAACAAAAGGGAATAGAGGGAAAGAAAGTGTAAGGAACAAGCAGGAAGAAGAAAATGTTCAATAATTTTGTAGTCTTACATTTTAGTTAGGTTCAAAGTTCAGTGAATCCGTCCTTCTCATCTATCATACAACGGATTCACACAAGTACGTCCAAAGTTCATAAATAAACAGACTTCCATAGGTCAAATTCACATACATCAATGGCCATTTTGGGAGCTCACCACTGTGGTTCAATTGCACTAAAGTGTATCACAGCGATGACCTCCTCATCAGGGTGAACATGAAACAGGAAACACAAAACAAAACAAAATGTGAGGAGAGTAAAATGACTTTTTTCAAATATTTTTAATCATTTGATAAAACTTTTTTAGTCATTGGATATTTATTTTATCTTTGTCTATTTTTTGGTAGTTTACAAATTTTTAGTCATTTTGATAGGCCATTCTATTTGTATTTCATTTTATTCAGATATATATTTTTACCTTCTGTGTTTTTATGTATATGTATTTTTTATGAGTTTAAGAACCATGGTGATATTTTTATATGTGATTAAATGTTTGAGGTATTGTGTTATATATAAAGTTGTTGACTCAAATTCAATGTTTGTTCTATAACCAATGTTTCTTTATATATATATATATATATATATCATCATCATCATCATCATCATCGTTTAATGTCCGCTTTCCATGCTAGCATGGGTTGGACGATTTGACTGAGGACTGGTGAAACCGGATGGCAACACCAGGCTCCAATCTAATTTGGCAGAGTTTCTACAGCTGGATGCCCTTCCTAACGCCAACCACTCAGAGAGTGTAGTGGGTGCTTTTACGTGTCACCCGCACGAAAACGGCCACGCTCGAAATGGTGTCTTTTATGTGCCACCCGCACAAGCCAGTCCAGGGGCACTGGCAACGATCTCACTCGAAAATCCTACGGGAGCCAGTCAGGCGGTACTGGCAACGGCCACGCTCAAAATGGTGCATCTCATGTGCCACCCGCACAAGAGCCAGTCCAGGGGCCCTGGCAATGATCTCACTTGGCTTGCCGGGTCTTCTCACGCACAGCACATTTCCAAAGGTCTCGGTCAGTAGTCATCGCCTCGGTGAGGCCCAATGTTCGAAGGTCTTGCCTCACCACCTCAGCCCAGGTCTTCTTGGGCCTACCTCTTCCACGGGTTCCCTCAACTGTTAGGGAGTGGCACTTTTTCACGCAGCTATCCTCATTCATGTCCAAACCAGCGCAATCGTCTCTCTTGCACACCACAACTGATGCTTCTTATGTTCAGCTTTTCTCTCAAGATACTTACACTCTGATGGGTATGCACATTTACATTACACATCCAGCGGAGTATACTGGCTTCATTCCTTGCGAGCTTACGCATGTCCTCAGCAGTCACAGCCCATGTTTCACTGCCATGTAGCATGGCTGTTCGTACACATGCTTCATACAGTCTGCCTTTTACTCTGAGTGAGAGTCCCTTTGTCGCCAGCAGAGGTAAGAGCTCTCTAAACTTGGCCCAGGCTATTCTTATTCTAGCAGTTACACTTTCAGCGCACCCACCCCCACTACTAACTTGGTCACCCAGATAGCGGAAGCTATCGACTACCTCTAGTTCTTCTCCCTGGAATGAGATAGAAGTTGTTTCCTGTTTGTTTACAGTGTTTATTGCACCTGAACATCTGCCACATACAAAAACTAACTTCGTAGTTAATCTGCCTTTGATATTGCTGCACCTCTTATGTGTCCATAGCTTGCACCGGGTACATCTTATAGAGTTACTACCTACTCCTTTACTGCATACTGAGCAGGGCCATCTACCTGAAGGGGTTTGTGTTTTATCTACCTTCCTACTTATTAGGATTTTGGTTTTAGCTAGGTTGACTCTAAGGCCCTTCGATTCTAGTCCTTGCTTCCACACCTTAAACTTCTCCTCTAGTTCTGATAGTGACTGCGCAATTAGTGCAAGGTCATCAGCATAGAGGAGCTCCCAGGGGCAACCTGTCTTGAATTCCTCTGTGATCGCTTGGAGGACTATGATAAATAGGAGGGGGCTGAGGACGGAACCTTGGTGGACCCCTACCTCTACCCGGAATTCATTACTGTACTCATTTCCAACCCTCACCTTACTGACAGCATCTCTGTACATGGCTCGCACAGCTCTTACTAACCATTCTTTTATCCCAAGTTTCCTCATTGACCACCAGATGAGGGATCGGGGGACCCTGTCAAAGGCTTTCTCCATGTCAACAAAGGCCAGGTACAGAGGTTTATCCTTGGCTAGATATTTCTCCTGCAGCTGTCTCACTAGAAATATGGCATCAGTGGTGCTTTTACCTGGCACGAACCCAAACTGCATCTCATCTAAATTGATTTGCTCCCTAATTAGTTGGGCTATGACCCTCTCCGTAACTTTCATAACCTGATCTAACAGCTTGATGCCTCTGTAATTATTAGTGTCTAAAGCGTCACCTTTACCTTTGTAGCAGTTTACTATGATGCTGCTACACCAGTCATTGGGTATGACTCCTTCATGTATCACCTGGTTTGTAATACGGGTGACTAGGCTGTAGCCAACACTGCCAGATATTTTGAGCATCTCTGCAGTGATTCCTGATGGGCCGGGGGCTTTCCCTGTCTTCATACTCTTAATTGCTCTATCTACCCTGGTACTGTCAACTCAGATAGCTGGTCCCTCTGTTGGGTCGACATATGGCAGGCTCTCTTTCTCCTATTCATTCTCTTTATTAAGCAATCTATCGTAGTGGCATCTCCAGACCTCTTTCTTTGCAGCCTCATTTAGTGCAAGCCTGTTTCTTTTGTCTAATAGCCCCGTCTACATCCTTGTTCCACCACCACGTTACTCTGGGTCGAGAGGGGACTTTACACCAGCCACAGATCTGGTCTGTGGCTCTCAACAGGTTGTCCCGCAGAAATCTCCAATTGTCTTCCACGTTGTATGATGCTATATCCCCTTCTATTTCGTCAAATGCTTCAAGTAACTTGTCTCTAAGTCTCTGTCCATTTGCAGGGTCTTTAAGTTTCCATACCCTTCTCTTCCAAGCCGGTCTACTTCTGGGCACCCATATTGCCTTGATCTCGAAGTCGCTAACTACTAATCTGTGTTGGGGTGTACATTCTTCGCCAGGGAGGGTTTTGGCATTTATAAGCCTCCCTCTTTCTCTAGTTCTGGCGAGGATGTAGTCGATTTGGCTAGAGTGTCTGCCGGATTGGTAGGTGACTAGGTGACAGGCAGGTTTCCTGAAGTTAGTATTGCAAACCATAAGATCGGTTGCATCACAGAACTCCAGCAGTCTGGTTCCCTCCTCGTTGCGGGAACCGAAGCCATAGCCTCCATGTATGCCATGGAAGCCTCCAGCACGACGTCCGACATGACCATTGAAGTCACCAGCCACAAAGAGAAGGTCTCTGTCTCTTGTCGACGAGGTAGTTTGCAAGAGGGTGTCATAGAATTGGTCTTTCAGCCCAACCGGGAGCCCCGGTTGAGGTGCATAGGCTGAGATGACAGTAGCTAGCCTATGATGAAGCACTAGTCTAATCTTAAGTACTCTGTCACATACTCTAACTACCTCGATTACCTTATCAACCCACGCCCCCGACTCCGTCAGTGTTCCCTGCCCAGAAAAACTTGTACCTGTGTTCTTTGCCTGTGAGGAACCTCGCAGAACCTCCGCTCCATCTTACTTCTTGGATGCAGCACAGATCTACGCGTCGCCGTTCAAGCATCTCAACAATCTCACCAGACCTACCTTTCAGCGTGCCGACGTTGAGAGTGCCAATCTTGACAGTGTGGGAGGAGTGGGTGTCAGGGGAGTGGGCCCGTGTGACCCTGGGATGGGGGTAAGCAGTGTCGTGAACCTGAAAAGAAAGCTTGCATTTGGCAGAGTTCATAAACAAAAACAATACCTACAATCTTCATATACTACCCAATCTTTATGCGCTATAAGATCGATAAGAGTGGGGGTATAAGGTCACAGGCAGTGTTCGCGGAAGATGATCTAAAAAGACTTCCGGTGCTGGTGGAGGGGGTGGGAGGGCGAGCGTACCGCGGGCTAATGGAGCTTCGTTGTGGGTTCTATTAGCATAGAGATTCCAGTACGAAATTGTGGTGGAGTTGGAAAGCGAGCTGGTTATATGTTTGGGGTTCGTGCGCGAGTCGAAGAGGAAATGGTGGAAGTGGTGATTCAGAGAGAGAGAGAGATAGAATACAATAGGAAGGGAGAGGGAGAGGCAGCAGTACAACATGCTGGTCAAATTCGTTAGGTTTTAAGAAAAAAAAAAATATATATATATATATATTATATGTATATATGACTTAGAGGTTAGACAACCATCTAAGGGATAATAAATATCCAATATACTACTGGATGTATACCTATATATATCCAAATGCTTACTGTTGTAAGGCAATAGTGCAATTGAATAATAGGTATGTGTGGAGGTAAACAAAAGTTTAACCAGAATTTATAAGGCAGGGAAGAAAATGGAGAAGATAATTAATTGACAAACATCAACTTACAAACATCAGCTAGATATATATATTAATTACAATCATATGAATAAATAACTAAATAAATAGAATAAATGATTGAATATAACTCTACTCTTACAGCTGTTTCTACTTAGGGGCTCCAGCATGCCAAAGTTGACACATCATGCCAAGATTATACAAAGATTGTACAAAAATTGAACCCCAAAGCTTCATCAGAGAGTCCATAATGATAAGAATTAAACATGTAAAAAAGTCAAATAAAGTAATAAAAAATAGTAAAAAAGTAAATTCCAAAATAATATCCAGAGGTTGTGAGATCACATCTTATTTCAATCTAATGGGGGATATAGTAAAGATAAAATGTTATAGGGTGGGGTTAATAGGATGAGCCATATAACAGAGGTCATTAGTTAGAATCTAAAAACTATGCAATAGAATAGCAGTAAAATTGCTCTGGGGTTCAATTTTTGTACAATCTTTGTATAATATTGGTATGATGTATCAACTTTGGCATGCTGGACCCCCACAGAAGAAACAGCTGTAAGAGCAGTGTTATATTCACTCATTTATTCTTATTTATTTATTTATTCATATGAGTGTAATTAATAAATAGATCCAGTTGATGTTTGCCAATTATCTTCCTCCTTGCCTTATATAATATATATATATATATATATATATATATATATATATATATATATATAAATAAGGATAAGATCGATATTTAAAATATTGATCCTATCAAGTGGTCAGCATGGGAATAAAAACCATCAAAGGTAATAATTATTTAAAATTATAATACAGGGTATCAAGAGATACCACCACGCTGAAAAAATAGCAGTCAAATCCTGACTCTAAAACCACAATAAAAATTGTGGTTTTAGAGTCAGGATTTGACTGCTATTTTTTCAGCGTGGTAGTATCTCTTGATACCCTGTATTATAATTTTAAATATATATATATATATATATATATATGATATAATATATATATATATATTATATATATAATATATATAGAAAATATATATACTATATATATAATATATATATATATATATATAATATATATACATATATATTTTATATATATATATATATATTTTATATATATATATATATATATATATATATATTTTATATATATATATATATATATATATATATATATATATATATATATATTTTACATATATATATATATAAAATATATATATATATTTTATATATATATATATATATATATATATATATATATGAGTGGCTGTGTGGTAAGTAGCTTGCTTACCGACCACATGGTTCCAGGTTCGGTCCCACTGTGTGGCACCTTGGGCAAGTGTCTTCTACTATAGACTCGAGCTGACCAAAGCCTTGTGAGTGGATTTGGTAGACGGAAATTAAAAGAATCTTGTCGTATATACATACATACATACATACATACATATATATATATATATATATATATATATATATATATATATATATATATATACATACATATCTGTGTATGTGTGAGTTTGTGTGTCCGTGTTTGTCCCCCCCCCTACATCACTTGACGACTGATGCTGGTGTGCTTACATCCCCCATAACTTAGCAATTCAGAAAAAGAGACCGATAGAATAAGCACTAAGCTTACAAAGAATAAATCCTGGAGTTGATTTCTTCAACTAAAGGTGGTGCTCCGACATGGCCACACTCACATGACCGAAATAAGTAAAACAATAAAAAAACTATGCCATTTTAATCCCATCAACACTGGGTTTCTCTGCTAGTTAACTATAAAATAACTAGGTTTTGACTGAGAATTTAATAATTTATTGAACTTTATATATATATCTTTTGTGTGTACATGCACATACTTTGTGTTCATACAGTCATCTATCTAAGAAGATAACATAAGAAACTACTGAAATGTTTGAGCTGATAATTAGTTATAACTTAATTCTGATAATTAGTTATAATTATAACTAAACTGATAATTAGTTATAATTATAACTGAACTGATAATTAGTTATAACTTAATATAACTTAATTTCTATGTTGTCTCACTCTCCTATAACTCTTGCTTCAGTCTATCACAGTTTAACAAAAGTAACCAATCTTATATTTAATTTTGAACAGTTAGTGCATCAAAAAGACATTCAATTATATAACATAGTGCATCACTCCTTCCTTTTGAAGGGCTATTGTTTAGTTCTGGTTTTATGGCAATTGAGAAATAAGTCTCTCCTTACTAGTATCCTGGTTTATGCTTTATTCTTCTATCATCATCATCATTTAATGTCCATCTTCCATGCAAGGGTAGGATGGCAGACAGGAGCCTGCCAGGTAGAAAAACTGCCCGAGGCCACTGTGTCTGTTTTGGTAGGGATTTTATGGCTGAATGCCCTTCCTAACACCAACCACTCTGCAGAATGGACTCAGTGCTTTTTATATGACACAAGCAAAGTTAGTTTTGGCATGATTTTTACTGCTGGATGCCCTTCCAAATGCCAATCATGTTACAGTGTGGACTGGATGCTTTTAATGTGGCACCAGCACTGGTAGGGTAACCAAGTAACTCACAAGACAAGTAATTATGAGAGGGGCAGGGCATTTGAGGAGGGGAACTTGTGTCAAATGATGAAAGGTTAGAGTGTGACAAAGAGACAGAGAAACAGAAGCAGGTGTCTTGCCACAACAGAGGAGGCATTAGAGGAGATGATCTAGTATCAAATGATGAAAGGTTTGAGTCTAACAGAAAGCTAGAGAGGCAGAAATAGGTGTCTTGCTATAGAGGAGGTACATGGTTAGCCATTGAGAGAGAATGAGAGAGTGATACAAGAAAGAGGCCAGAAACAAGTGTGCTGATGTGAAGGAGATACTTGGTTACCTAGTCAGAGGAAAAACAAGAGAAGGGGTGAGAGAGTGACCAAAGGGAAAGAGAGAGAGAGTAGGTAATAGAAAAAGTGTAAGAAAGAGTAGAAGAGAGATGGTGTAATGCTAGGATATACTCACAAGTAACAAGAATATGAGTGTAGAACCAAGTTAGAAAAATAGGGTGTGGGTGTTGTGAGTGTGGGGAGCAACAATACAGTGAGCAGGGCAGTGAGGGAAAGAAAGGGGATTGGAAACGATTATAATTTATGAAGAGGACATGTGAGGAAGAGAAAGATGCAGTTAGAAGAGGAGTTGTAGTTCAATTTCTTAGGGTAGAGTGGGTGAAAAGTGTGTTGTTACATGTGGGAGGGACACAACTCTTCTAACACTCAGTTTCATGGATGGGTCTTCCCAAGGACCTCATATCACCAAACATTTTGGTCGACTGTCATTTCTTCTGTGAGCCCCAACATCCTAAGATCAGTCCTTATCACTTCATCCTATGTCTTCCTGGGTCTCTCTCTTCCACAGGTACCATCCACTTTCAGAGACAGGCACTTCTGAATACAACTGTCTTCACTCATACGCATTACGTATCCAAACCAATGCATTCTCCTCTCTTGCATACCACATTTAATCCCTCTTATGTCCAACTTTTCTCTCAATACAGTTGTTTTGTCGGTCATGCACTCTGATGTTGCAAATCCAACGAAGCATACTACCTTCATTCCTCTCCAGCCTAAACATGTCCTCTGCAGTCAGAGTCCATGTGTCACTACCATATAACATAGCCATTTTCACACAAGCATCATACAATGTACCTTTCACTCTGAGAGAGTGTCCTTTTGCTGCCAACAGAGGTAGTAGTTCTCTGAACTTCCTCCATTCTATTCTTATTCTAGAGCAATACTTTCAGAGCACCCACCACCATTACTTATTTGGTCGCCTAAATAGCAGAAACTATCTACTACCTCACGGGAGCTTCCTGGGCATTTGAGAGAGTTTAGTCCCTCGTGCTCTTAATACTTACTGTCCCTGTGCATCTACCTCACACAAAAGCAGCCTTATCTGATAACCTTCCCACAGTTCAACTGCATCTCTTATGTGTTCATAGCTTACACTTGGTGCAGCAAATGGAATTACATCTCACTTTCTTCCTGCATATTGAACAGGGTCATTTGCCAGTCGGAATGAGAATCTTATCTCCTTTCTCACTATCAACAACTTCAGTCTTAGTGAAATTAACTTTAAGACCCTTTGATTCCAGGTTTTGCTTCCAAACCCAGAACTTCTTCCCCAATTCTGCTTCAGATTCTACAATAAGAGCAAGATCATCAGCATATAGTAGTTCTCATGGGCATCCAGTTTTGAATTCATCTGTTATGGCCTGGAGAACTATGATGAATAAAAGTGGACTAAGAACTGATCCCTGGTGTACTCCAACTTGTGCATTAAAGTCATCACTGTATTCAAGGCTGACTCTCACCTTACTGACATCATTGCTGTACATGGCCTGAACTGCTCCAACAAGCTACTCCTCTATTCTTAGCTTCCTTAGAGACCACCAGCTCCCTGATACAATGCTTTGCTTCCACCATTTTCCCAGTCTTTCCAGGCCTGTCTCTTTGCTTTTATAGCACTGTCCACCTCCTTGTTCCACCACCAAGTCACCCTTGGCCTGGCTGGGACTTTGCATCAACCATAAATTTGGTCAGCAGCACCCAGTAAATTGTCCTGCAGGAACTTCCAGTTGTCCTCTAAGCTATATGTCCCTTCCTCCTCCTCTCTATCATCAGAGGCCTCTAGTAGAATGTCTCTAAACTTTTGTTGGTTTGCTAGGTTTTTGAGCTTCTATAATCTTTCAGTGTGGATTATGTCTTTGAGTCTCTCTAAGCCTAATTCTGAAGTCACTGACTAGTAGCCTATGTTGAGGTGTACACTCTTCACCTGGGAAAGACTTCACATTTGTTAGCATCTGCCTGTCTCCTTGCCTGGTGAGGAGAGAATCAACCTGGCTTATATTCCCACCAGACTGATAAGTAATAGGTGGCTGGCTGGCTGGCTTTCTAAAGTTAGTGTTGCAGATCATAAGATCACAGAACTCAAGTAGCATTCTCAGCGCCAAAGCCATAACCATCATGCACACCATGGAACCCATGGGTATGCTACCCAACATGTCCATTAAAGTTGCCAGCCACAATAACGGAGTCTCTGTCATTTGTCATTGAGGTAGTCTGCAAAAGGACCTTGTAACATCGGCCCTTCTGATCATCAGCTAGCCCAGCCTGTGGAGCATAGGCAGAGATAAATGTAATTGTTAATCAGCTTAATAACCTTATCGCACACTCTGACTACCTCAGTTACCTTATCTACCCACTTTTCTGCTAAGAGTATGCCTACGCCACCCACTCCATCACTCCTGCCTATCCAGAATTTAAACCTCTGTTTCTTACCTGTGAGGAATCTAGCTGAGGTTCCTTTCCATCTCACTTCTTGCACATCACATATCGACTTGACGACACTCTATCATTTCAGCAATCTCAACAGATTTCCCCTTCATTGTGCCAATGTTGATGTTTGCAGCCCTAAAATTGTATACTTGGGTGGGACAACAGGAAGGTAGTTGCTGAGGGGCTTTTGTTTGTTTTTGAAAAGATCTGTGTAAATGTTTGCCAGGTAGTGGAGTGTACATTGTGAATTTGATTCAATGAAGTATAATTTTTCTCCCTCTCATATGGCATCCATATTAAGACCCAGTAAAGAGAGGGGTAAGAAGGGGATGAAAGTAGTCATATATGTCCATTTGTACATACCCAGTATTAACCTTATATGCTAATACACACATATATCGTATATGTGTACATTAGATTCATAATTCTCTATCATTTTACTTTGTGAAGATTGACACTGGAGATGAGCAGGAAATTACTGGTACACTACATATAGAAAGTTAGGACATATGATGGTGATCATGAATAAGCCCCGAAACTTGGTATTTGTTGACATAGAGAAGGGTTACACATTCTGTGATCTAAGTTTGAAATTGAGAAAAAATATTGACAGTTATTGCTTATCTCATTTTATGAATCATACATCTTATTCAAGATGCTTAAACATTGTTGTGGATTTTCAAAAGCCTTAAATACCTTTTAAAACTCTGCAATACATCATCATCATCATTTAACATCTGCCTTCCATGCTGGCAAGAATTTCTATGTTAAAGATGAAATATGAAAGACATTTTGAGTCTTGTTAGAAACAATGAAATATGAAAAGCCTTGCAATTCTTGTGTATAATTTTAGGAAAGATATCCCAGGTAGTTTCTTTGGTATCACATTATGTCACAAAAACTATCTTGTTGGGCAGCAAAATCAAGTAGAACATATCTGCACTACCAAAGTGCCAATCTATGTAATTAAACACTATGTGATGGAGATAGAAAGATAAATAGGTATTTAGACAGACATGAATAACTATCCCTGATCTAAAATAAATTTTTAAAACAATAATAAATGGAAAATAAAAATGTTGTATGATACATGTTTTTCCATGGGACCATAGTAATATAAAACCCTGCAAAATCAGTTCACAAACAACTAAAACTATACAAGGATAGCTGCTATTTATGTGTGTTCATAAATGGCCTCACCAAAAGTCTATTCATACAGCCAAATTGTAATTATGTTTATTCTGAATCTGCTACAACACAGCACAACAGATGGACTAAAACAACAACACAGCATTGTCTAAGATTAGCAAGAGTCACATATGCATGCACACACGCATGCACACACACACTCACACACACACACACACACACACACACACACACACACACACACACACACACACACACACACACATAAATATATGTTCTTTAGTTCTCTAGTTTGTTTTAACTATTACAGCTAAAGGTTATGCCAAAGCATTTCCTTCATAATTAGATTTTCTGTCTCTTGTGCTGTCTTTGTGCATGTCCATGGGTCCACTGTTTTGGTTTAGTCACAATCCCATCTTTAAAAACCAACATAAAAACACAATTTAAACCTCCAGATCAGAATGTGAATGAAAGATCCATTGTTTTTCTCTGTATACATTTCCTCACAGGTTCTTATTAGCTGACATTTGATTCTTACTACTGAGTATAAATTCTCCCTACCACTAGTCTTGTTTCTTAATCTTCTATTTTAATTCCTTTTGCATCTAATATATATATATATATATATATATATATATATATATATATATTATAGCAGTGTTTTTCATAGAAGGAAAAGGGGGACCCGGTATGTTGTGAGGATTGTAATAAGAACAGACATTAAATTCTACTCTACTCATAGCAACTTAACTTATGGAACTCCCCTGTGGACAAAATGTCGCTCATAGATTTGTGCCAGTTTTCCTGGATTCAGAGTTTACCCTCCAGAATGAGAGAATGTTTTCCCTTGGAAAGTATACATGTCTATTATAACCTCTTATATATTAGGGGAAATTTTCTAAGGAAAATTGCCCACCCATGAAGAAATCATTTTATATATTCACAAAATGAATTTAAACATGCAAAGAAAATATTTTTTTCAAAAATACAAAGATCTAATTATTTTGACAGATGGTAAACAACTGGTATTACAGCCTTTGTAATTTTAGAATCTGCATAATGTTTTTAACTGTATCAAAAATTAATACTTGAAATAGAACATAAAACTGACTGTAAATATTTTTGGTAGAATTATGTAATTAAATTGTATAATAGCTTTAGAAATCATGCATGTTTTATGAATAGGTTGACAATAATTACTGTTACAGTGTAATACTGTAGAACTCCAGACTTAATGTCCTACAGTTTTATAGTTTTATTTTTAAGTGTTTCTCTCTCTTCAAATCCCATCATTTGGAGTTTGATTTTTATCCATCTTGGGTCTAGTGGATAAATGTCTGATACACTTCTTCCAACAATGTGTCAACGAATGCAGACAATATTATTGTTGTTGTAAGGTAACAAGTTGGCAGAATTTTTAGCATGCTGGGCAAAATGCTTAGCGGCATTTTGTCTGTCTTTACATTTTGAGTTCAAATTCCACCAAGGTTGACTTCACCTTTCATCCTTTTGGGGTCGTTAAAATAAGTACCAGTGGAACCCTGGGATTGGTATAATCAAGTTATCCCCTCCTAAATTTGCTGGCCTTGTGCTAAAATTTGAAACAAGTATTATTATTGTTGTTAATGTGAACTTGTTATCATCGTATCCTCTCAACATACCTAACTACCTAAACAACTGAACTAACCTAAATAAAAAAGATTTTTCTTTAATTTTTAGTTACCTATTATTTAGACTTGAAGTACATGAACAACCATTATTTACTATATTATGCACTGAGTAAGGTGTAGATTATATGGGCAACAAAATCTAATTCGTCAAAAGAATAAATAAATAAACAGAATGCAATAGAAATATTGGAATGCATTGGCTACAGTAGAGTGTTTAATGTGGTTTTCCAACCTCATTAGACACTGTATAGTGTGTTAAATTGTGGCTACAAAAGACTGAACCTGATTCCTACAAAATATGTTATCTTTAGAGACTGATGGTAAATAAAACAATTCTAACTTTTCTTTTTGGTTTTAAGAATTCTGTCCATTTATGTCAAAGTTTAAATCTTACTAGGGGTCAACTTTGCTTTGCTTTCTTTTGTGAATGATAAACACTACTATTGGGATTATTCTCTTATTCTTTTATAGTTTTTTATATGTGTTTTTGTATGTACGTTATATGTTGATTAATCAACTACATCTTGCCTTAAAATTTGTGGCTTCATGTCAAAATCATTATCATCATCTGTCTTCCATGCTGGCATGGGTTGGATAGTTTGACAGACACTGGCAAGTCAGAGAGCTTCACCAGGCTCCATTGTCCACTTTGGTATGGTTTCTATTGTTGGATGCCCTCCCTAATGCCAACCACTTTACAAAGTGTACTGGGTGTTTTTTATGTGGAACCACCACTGTTACTTTTTACATGGCCCAACACCAGTGGGGTCGCCAAGTAACTTGCAAGACAAAGACCTTTCATCTGGGAGAGGGAGTGGAACTAAGGGAAGTGGTTTGTGCCAAGTGAGCAATTAGAGTATAATAAAGGGATATATATAGGTGTCTTACTTTAGAGGAGATACATAGCTACTCCAGTAGGAAAACAGAGAAAGAGAAAAGAGAGATAGAGTGAAAGATAGAGAGACAGTCAGAATGAGGGAGAGAGAAACCTATGGTGTTGGAGATGCATTGGAACCTACCCATGAATAGCTGTATAAGTGGTGCAGATGGGATAAAGAGGTATGTTCCATAAGAGTGTGAGGGGAGATGTTTAGAGATGATGGAAGAGGTGACTGCAGCAAGTGATGGTGAGACAAATTGGAGTGACTGGGATGAGAGGGCATGGAGAGTGAGTGTGTGGATATGAGGCAAAGTAGAGGGGTCTTCAATGTGCAATGATCAGGGTAGTGGGAAGATGGGTTGTGAGTGAGAGTTTTGACAGAAGACAGATTGGAGAGGAGTGGCATAGCCATAAAGGACATGTCTCTATGTATGTATGAATGGCCACAATTTTATTTAGCTTGCCATGTCTTCTCAAACACAGCATATCACCAGAAGTTTCAGTCCCTTGTCATCTCCTCTGTGAGGCTCAACATCTGAAAATCTTTTGTTATCCATTGCCCCACATCTTCCTGGATCTACCTCTTTCACAGGTTCCCAAGTGTTTATGAAATTGTTTATCATCAGTTACTTATCCATTTCTAATCAATTAGTTGTTGCACACATCTAATATAAGTTTTCTTTTCGTTTTCATTTTTATTTATTTTCTGTTTTTTGTACATGAAAGGTAGAATGACACTTATATGCTATCAGATCTAATTTAAAAGCAATTATCATATTTATTTTCATTTTCACTCATGTATATACATACACATACATACAGTTTACTTTTCCATTCAAGTAAGATCAACTTGTTTTGGCCATGTGCCCAGAGCCTAGAGATTACACTAGATGTGTTTTAAAAACCTGCTTAGATAAGATTTTCAATGCATGAAACTATTAGTAGCTCATAGCTATGTACTGTATATATTAATATATGTGTGTGTGTGTGTGTGTGTGTGTGTGTGTGTGTGTGTAAATATAAGGATAAAATCTATATAAGATTTTATCAAGTAGCCAGCGTGTAAACCAACTTTAGAGTCCCATTAAAGCATGTGGCTTTTACGCACAGTAATAGCCCTTGATATTATGATATATATATATATATATATATATATATATATATATATATATGTATGTATTTTTCCATACATATATTTCTGTTTTCTCCCCTCCAAACTTTTTTCCTGTACGTTTATAGACACATACCAGGAACTTTATATGTGCGCGCTTGTGAGTGTGCGCATGGATGTGTGCGTATGTAGATATATGCGCGCATATATAGAGATATGTGCGTGCGTATATGGATATATGCTTGCATGTGATAATATAGACGTGTTTTGACCTTGTCACTACACAGTAATTTCTCTTTGTTTTTAATGGTCATTTTTCATAGGAATTTTCAATTGGCCGGATAACTGAAGAGATGTTGGTGTAGGCTCCCACCCTGGCATCCGAAACTCAGAGTTTTATCATGGCTACTGAATAAGTGTCACATATTTTTACAGATATATATATATATATATTAATAGAGTAACTATTATACATTACAGGTGAACCAAAAGGCAAGAGAAAAGATTTACTACACCAAGAGGTAAGTTGAAATTTGTCTTCTAAGCTCAGCAGCAAAAATTGTTGTGTTGTTATTATTTAACACTAGGTCAGTACTAAGTGAGTAGATCTATGATCAAAACAATCTGAGACTATTCCATCTTTTTATGCTTCTAAGAATATATTGTCCATTGCCTTCTTTCATTTTTAAGTTAGTAGAGTGTGATATAAGAAAGATATCTGGCTACTTTTTCTGGCGAATCAAATAAACATGACTGCCTTGTCTCTCACTGTTGTATGTGTTATTTATGTGTTTGCTTATGTATGCATGTGTATGGTGTTATGTTGTGTATAGATAAACATATGTAGTATATTCTTCCTTAACTATAAGTATGTTTGCTGATGTGTACATATTCAGAAATTTAAGCTTTATGTGTGTGTATGTGTACGCGCATGTGTGTGCTTATTTAAAAAATATAATGTACTCGTTTTTAATTATTGTGTGTTTTTGTGTGCCTGTGTTGATCTATATGTGTGTACATGTGAAATTTATGTAAAGTCCTCCTCCTTAACTCTAGTGTGTGCACGTCCACATGCATGCAAGTATGTGTGTGTTTGTGTGTGTGTGTCTGTGTTAATCTGTGTATTCATTAAAAAAATATTTTCCCTACCAGCTGACTAGTTTACTTACAAACATACTTCTGTTAATCATGGCTTATCTGACAGTGAATAACCAATGCAGTTGCCTTTAAAATTTTCCTAAGGCATGTCTGCATGCACCAATAAAATTTATTATACAAACATAAATGACATTAGATAAACAGAAATATAGTGTGGCATGTTTCTGTCATCTTCATCTGTTATATTTTTATTTGCTTTTATCTTAGGCATGTTTCTTAATATATCAAATGAAGGATAGGAGTCTACAAACCAGTGAGAGGAACCTATTTGCAGTCATTTAATTTGCTAAAAATATTAGTCAAATTTTCCTCAGCTGCTGCTATATAGAAGAAAGACCTGTTGGATAATGTAGTACTACATGCAGTACCTTTTATCTTTTACTTGTTTCAGTCAAGAGACTGTGGCCATGCTGGGGCACCATCTTGAAGCATTTTAGTTGAACAAATTGACCCTAGTACTTATTATTTTAAGCCCAATACTTATTCTATCATCCCTTTTGCCAAACTGCTAAGTTATGGGGATATAAACGCACCAACACCAGTTGTCATGTGGGGGTGGTAGTGGTGGTGGGTCAAATACAGACACAAAGACATGCACATATATATACTAGCTGGTGTACCCGGTAATTCCCGCGGGTAAAAATGTTCTATTGAAATGACTTGTTGCTCTGATATAAGAAAGCAATTTCATTATAACTGCCACAAAAGGTGTATTTTCTGTCACGAAAATGTACAAAAAACTGTCAGCTGGAGGAGGGAGAGATTGTTGGAGGTTGGTGAGAGAGGTTGTCGGAGGTTGGTGAGAGACAAAGAAATTATTTTGCTTAGCAAAGGCATCTGGGAAATGGATAACTGCTGTCATTCACAGAAAAACTATTGTTTTACTGTGAGAAAAGCTCTGTTGAAGTGTTAAGTGAAATTTGGCAATTGAGGATCGAATGCACGCTATGCCTGCATGAAGCCACAACAAATACGTTGTGGAATAAAAAAATTTATTTACCCTCATGGAGAAAGTGTAACTGTAAAAATGCAGAATTATCGGAGTAATGGGCATTCAAAAACGCATGTATGTATAGAAATGTATGAATGAAGTCTTTAAGGTTTAAGATTCAAATTAAGAAAGTGCAATAATAATGTTTAGCAGTTCAAAACTGTAAGTAGTGAAATGCAGAATTAGGTCGGCTGATCGTGAGAATCAAATATTGATCACTTTGCTAACATCTGCAGGTGATATGGGTTATTTCCCTTGGGTTGTTTAAATAAAATATTAGTAATATGTAATAGACAGAAGGATCCATTGGAAGGGCAGTATTATCGATTTTTTTTCAACAATCTAAGTATGTCACGAGGTTTCCAGGCATGAGTTCATCTCACATGTCAAATAAAGTATAAAAGTGATATTGTCTGCAAAAATTAGAAATAGGACACACAAAAAAATCAATATTCAAAGTAATCGAACATAAACAATGAAATGGGTTATTTCTATTGAGTGTTTAAAAAAAATATTGTACAGGGGCTATGGGTTATTTCCCTTAAGTGTTTAAAAAAATTAGTTATATGAGGTAGATATAAAGGTCCCTTCCAGGGGCTGCATTATCAATTTTTCCAACAATCTAAGTATGTCACAAGGTTTCCAGACATGAGTTCTACTTACGTGTCAAGTTTCATCAAAATCAATAAACAATGTAGGAGGAGTTAGCTAACAATGCCACAAACAAACAGACACCGATTTTCCACATAAGTAGTAGATATATACAAAAATATATAATACTAGCAGAAATACCCGGCTTTGCCCGGGGTAAACAGAATACTGAAATCTAAAAACGCCGTCTAGACTACGCAACCCTCAACTGTTAGTAGCTACGATACCATATTTCTACATTAATAACTCTCCATTCCATGCCAGCATGGAACATAGACATGAAGTGGAATGCCAGTCTCTCATCTTGGAGGGCCTTGAAATCAATGTTACCAACTGGAGACTATGTGTGTCGTAGTGATAATAAAAAGACCCAAAGGAGGTCTGCAACGAAATAATTTTACTCAACACTTTGCAAGTGAATCAGTGGAGGCAAAGATGCGTCTCATTTACTTGACAATTTATGCACCACATTGCAGAAATCACAATGAAAGTATATCTGAAAGGGTAGTCTTACACTGTTGTACTGTTGAATTACAAATAATGCTCATCTGTAATGTTCAGGTTAAAATTTCATCAACATCAAAAATATATGAATTTTCATGGGAGTTATGGCCGTTATACATAGAATATAATTTCCAAATTTCATAAAGATCCGTTCAGTACTTTTGACGTAGTTTTGGATAAGAAAACAAATGACTAATGTGTGTGTTTGTGTGTGATGGGTGTATATATGTATAGATATCTGTATGCATGTATATATATGTATATATGTGTACATATTACATGTACATCTATATATATATATATACATCTACACACGTGTATACATATACATGTATGCATATAGATCTATATCTATATATATATATATATCTATGCATATACGTGTACATATACATGTATATGTATACATATACATCTCTTTCTCTCTCTCTGAAAGTATCTGTCATTACAGTATCGAAATGTGATTGTTTCAGTTAGTGGAATAACGTGTACATATACATCTATATGTATACATATACATCTCTCTCTCTCTCTCTCTCTCTCTCTCTCTCTCTCTCTCTCTCTCTCTCTCTCTCTCTCTCTCTCTCTCTTCTCTCTTTCTCTGAAAGTATCTGTCATTACAGTATCGAAATGTGATTGTTTCAGTTAGTAGAATAGTTTCATTTTTAAAGTGAAAGTATTTGACATGAGTGTTTTTGTTTCACTTTTGACACGTAATACTTAAATAGTGGAGGAGATATTATGTTGCTGTGGGCTCGAACTCTGCAAGAAGTTAACATTTTTTTGACTAAAACACAACTGGAACCCTAAGTAAGGCATGTGTAAAATTTGAATGAAATTGGTTGCGTAGTTCTCGAGTTTTAGGGATTCACACAGACAGACAGACAGACAGACAGACAGACACACATTTTCATTTTTATATATATAGATGAAGAATTGTAAGACTAGGCAATTTAATCCACAAACATGATTCTAATTTCAGATGAATTTAAAGGACAAGTATATACATGATACATTAAAAATATATAAATACATAGACATTTTTTAAAAGTCTATAAATAAATATATTAAAAATATATGTAAGATAATAGATTTCTAAAATTTTTTTAGATGTAGACATAAATATATTAAAACATACATGTATATGTAAATATATTGAAGAAGGTGTGAAGTAGTGATGAAAGTGAAATAAAATATACAAGGAGGAAATAAATTAAGTCAGGATAAAGATTGTTAAAACAGGATATCAATGAACATTTCTAGAGGTTAATTGCTGGTAAAAATACGGGGATATAGTACCCATTATTTAGCAATTCCTCCTTCTTCAGGGTAACAGGTTTTACATTTGCAAGTTGACAATGATAAATACTAGAGGTTAGGTATTTTATAGATAAAACGGCAGGGTGGGGGAAGAAAATGAATTAAATATATTCCAATAAAATATTCATGAAAAGGAATAAAAGTTTGTTTTAAAATGTATCGTAGTTCAATTCTAATCAGAGTCACTAAAATGCAAAAATGTGTAAATTTTATGCTTGCATGAAAAAACCACGTCTGATAATTTGTCAAGTAGTGATAGATTGTGCGATCGAAGAATGATGAGCACTTCCCTTATACATAATTTACACTTACCTAAGTTAGTGTTATATGAGGGGGCTTTGGATTCAATAAACCATTTTAGTGTATACTTTCTGTTTTCTGATTTGAGCTTGTGGAGAAACTTAGCAAACACAGTAGCTGTTTTGGCACTGTGCAGTGGTCCCCATTCTGCAGTTTGAGTAACTTTCAATGCCAAAGTTTGGTACAAAGCCTTCTAGGATTTTCCATATGTATATCACTGCATATCTCTCCCGCCTTCATTCCAGGGAGAAGAGTTTTAATTCTTTCAATTTTTCCCAGTAGCTGATATATTGCATCGAGACAATTTTCTTTGTGTAGCCTCATTGGATTGCCATGGATTTTATATTGTGTGGAGACCATAGTTGGGAGCAGTAGTCTAAGCAGCTGAGAATGTATGTCCTCCAAAGGATCATCAATGTCTCCTTTTCTTTTGTTCTGAAAGTTCGGAGGATCCATCCAGTCAGCCGTCTGCATTTTATTACCAAATTGGTAATATCCACCTGGAAAGATGCATCATTGCTCATGTCAATGCCCAGGTCACGCACTGATTTTGATTCAGGGATTTCAGTTCCTCCTGGGCCAGTGTATCCTGTCTACATGTCATTTAGCTTTGTGTGTTGGTAGTGTAGGGCCTGGAATTTTCCTGCATTAAACTGCATGTTGTTGTCCTCAGTCCATCTGTAAATTGAGTCCAACTCCCTTTGCAGGTGTGGAATATTTCCAGGATTTTGTATTGTCTGAGAGACTTTTGTGTCATCTGTATAGCTAGCAAGGGTGGCTATCTGAGAAGCCAAGGGCATGTCTGAGAGGGTCACTATGAACAGCAGTGGCCCCATGACAGTGCCCTGTGGAACACCACTTGCTATTTGTGTTTCCTTGGAGGTGGTTCCATTGGCCACTACTACCTGATGTCTATCATTTAGAAAGTTGTGCAGCCATTCTCCAATTTTTCTGCATATGCCAAGATCACGCAGTTTGTGACATATCATACCATGGTCAACTTTGTCAAAGGCTTTTGCAAATTCAAGATATATCACTTCCACGCTTGAGTCATTCAGCAGCTGTTTTAATACCCAGTCATAGTGTTGCAGGAGCTGTGTTTTTTTTAAAGTTAATATATAGGTGTGTATGGGTGTATATATATATATATATATATATATAAATATAAAAGCATGACCCAACGCAGTTTCATACATAAACCTAGTGGTGGAATGAAGAAGGGGGGAGTTCAGAGGGTTCGAAGGATGTAAGTTGAGGTGAGTAGTAAAATGTGTGTTGAGTGCTTGGTAGAGTATAAAGTACTATATTTTAAACTCTACTCTCATACTAGAGTACCTTTCATCGTAGGTGGTTGGGTCTTCTACAGCGTTTCTTGTCACCAATCAGCATAGCATGGTTCTTTGTTATTTTCCCTATGATATGCAGCATCTTCAAATCAACCTTCACTACTTCATCCAAAGTCTTCCATGGCCTGGGTTCCTTTAACTTTGAGTTCTTGGCATTTAATATTATTTTTCTCTTCTCTTCACTAATTTGTCAACAGTTATGAAAAATTCTATACATAACTACATGCTTTTGAATTAAAATAAACATTCTTATATATATTTAGTTTTTCTCATCTGTCCAGGCATATAAAGCATTGGATAAAGCTGAAGAGATTAAACGGTATCAATCTGTACCAAAGTTGACACAGAATGATATACCAACTCTTGATGAAGAATCACAAATGACAACTTGTAAGTAATATTTATATATCTAAGACTATATGCACTATGCAAACCCTTATTTCTTCAAAGATTGTATGATTTTTTTTTAGCTTTATCTTAGTTATTTGCTAAGTTGTTTTTTTTTGTTATTTATTCATAATTTATCATAATTCTATTTATTTTAATTCTATTGATCTCAGTTCTTTTCTATTTTTTTTGGAATTGTCTTGGCAGTTATTTGCTCATGTCAGCATGGGCCATCTAGATCTGATCAAACTGACTCACAGAAAAGATGACACAAAATGAAGAGAAGTGGCTATAAAATATACTTCAAACTTAACCAACTCATGTTGTTTGGAAAAGCAGTCTTTAAAAGTATTGTATATAAATATACGAGTGTTTATGTGTGTGTGTGTCGTTATCCACTCATACACAAAAATATCTTGTAAATAAAATATCGTGTAGTCATTAATACCCTTTTAGACTGGTAAATCTCACTCACATTGATCTGTTAGAAATAGCAGCCAAATCTCCCTCAAATCTGTGTGTCTGATAGTTCCAACTTTTCATACCAAGTTTTTGTGTTCTTTGAGTTGATTTTTAGTGCACCAATTACAATGAGTATCACACTCATTATTGAGGCTCTATGAATATGCTTTGCTTCAAATGCCAGGTTGTGATATCTTTGAGCTTTCTCATTCTCTGTTATGTCAATGAAGATCCATTGTTTAGTCTTTTTCCATTGAAGAGTGATAACTGGATGATTATGTTGCAGCTTCTTATCTGTATAGACTTTCATACACCACATGCATTTAACTAGATCAGTGGTTCCCAACCTTTTTAGAAACGCGACCCACTATTTATGACACCAGTTTATGGCGACCCACCTAACTCTACCATTTATCAGATAGACTCTATTGATCCATCTACCGTCTAGCTGCTGTCTATTCCAATCATTTCATTGGCTAATTAATAGCCTCCTGGTGATCACTCCTTTACTTTTTTGAATAATTTATAAACTTATTAATGAAATCCATACTGTCTTATTTATTTAAATTTTTTACTATTTATATTAAATGTGAAACAAAACGTTTTATAACTAATTCAATGTCTCCATACCCTATGGGCAGGTATTAACTCTAATACAAAACCTCGAAGCAGTAACTGTTATCGGCTCGATCAGTGTTGTACTGCGCCTAGTTAAAGTTCTCTATAAATAGTAAAAACAGACTTTTCCTTTTTACTATTATGTACGAATAAATAACTTGAGAAAATGACCACCTCTGATTTGTTAAGTTCGTGAAAAAAGCCTACTGCTTGATAAAACAACCAATCTGGTATTGAAAACATGAGTCTTGAACTATCTCGATAGACAGCAGTTAATCAAAGCTAATGCGTAATTTTATAACTTTTTGCGACCCATCAGTTGGTCGCGACTCATAGTTTGGGAACCACTGCACTAGATTATTCTCCAAAACTGCAAAGGGTTAGTGTTTGTACTAATTGCCGATACACTTTAGCCCATACCCACTGTGCAACTGTGTCATGGTATTTTCTGTATTACTAATGGACCAGTTTTGAGTATCTCTTAACTACATGTCTGTTTCAGATGAGTTTCTGCACAATCTACACAGAAGTGTTTCTATTGTTTTATCAATGCTGTACTTATTACTATTATTGTTGTTGGTGGTGGTGGTGTTGTTAAGGCAATGAGCTTGCAGAATCGTTAACATGCCAAACAAAATGCTTAGTGGCATTTCAGCTGTCCATATGTTCTGAATTCCAATTCCACCAAGGTCAATGAAATAAGTACCAGTCAAGCACTAGGGTTGATGTAATCGACTAGCTCTCTCCCCTAAGATTTCAGGCTTGTGCTTATAGTGGAAAGGATTATTGTTGTCATTGCTGTTGTTGTTGTTGTTGTTCAGTAATCTTATTTTTACTGGAGCTTCCACTGCACTACTGAGTAAATGTAGTTCTATGTACTTTGCATATATGCAATATTTTGTTTAGTTTTGTTGTTTTTACTGTATCAAAAGTGATTTGAATAGTATGTGTGTGGTGACTAGCAGTGTCATTTTCAGTACATTAATCATATTTCTAAGTCCATGAGTTTTGGTTCAAGAATTTTTGTTGTATGGTATTTAACATACTGGTGTTTATCTATCTTATTGAAATGCATGTCACTGGTCACTAAGTTATTTCTCTTAGTTCATTTTTGTTTAAATTATGCAAATTATCTAGGCCATAACTGCTTTCTCTTCTATTTTGTATATGTCTAAGTCAGGGGTGGGGAACCATTGCTTTAAGGCTACATACAGTCTTCTAGGTCAGTATGCATGGCTTTTTGAACAAATCTTTTATTTTTATTAATGGTTTTGTCTTTTATTATTTTTATTTTAACCTTAAAATGAACTTCTTTAAAATACCAAGGAGTAAAATAAAGTTCAATGAAATAATTCTCCCCAACTGACTGCCACAATTAAAAAATTAATAAGTCATAAGGATTATTTTGGCACCTGCTATTCTCATGATTTAGCTCTAATGCGACTCTAGATAATACGTTAAATTCTTCATTTGACTAGCACTACTGATACCCAAAGATGGTTAGCGGGAGCCCATGATGGTCCAGTACATCAATGATTACCAACTTGTGACAATAGTGCACATGGCTTTCCATTTGAACTGGAATTTGAGAATAGTTACATAGCCTGACCATATCTGCATATTTATTTTATTGTTTTTATTCTGTCTGCTTAACAGTCCATCATGTCAAAGAAGACCGAGAGAACTCTGGAGGAGGAAAACAGAGGTTTTAATGAGGATTGGAAACTGCAATATTATTTTTTGTCTGCTAAAGATAAAATGATTTGCTTGCTTTGTGACACTGCATATCAACGTTGAAAAATTTCTATGCTCATCAGCATTAAGCCACTTCTAAAGGTCACAAATATTTCAGACTAGAAGAAGAGATGTGAAAGGTTGCATTATGGGAAAGCAAAAGCAAATGCAGTTATTTCAAGCAGTGGTAAGACCTGGAAATAATGCCACAAAAGCAACTTATAAAGTAGCTTATATGTGTGGGGAAAAAAAGGAAGCCATTCCCCTGAATGGCTTCCTTGGAAATCATAAAAGAATGCATTGTAGAAGTTGCAGGATACTTAACCCACCATAAGGTCTCAAAGTACAAACAACTGCCTCTTTCAAGGAGAACCATAACTGACCAGCAGCATGAATTAACAGAACAACTTCACACAATACTCCAAAAGGAAAATATATATTATTTAATTACTTTGCATGAATTCATTAATACAACTGACTCAGTGCAGGTTTTTATACTTCATTTGAGCCACAACAGAATTGTATTTTAACCTCATGTAGTTGATGTCTCCAAAGCTCCTAAAGAATTACAGATAGAATTAATTGAGCTCTCAGAAGATGACATTTTAAAGTTCTTATTTAATACTGAGAAAGATCTCATTGAAATATGGAAAAATGCTTGTCCTTGGTAATAAGCACAAAAAATGCTTTCTTGCTTTTCAACCACTTATTGCTGCAAATCTACATTCTCCTGCATAACCAAAATCAAGACACCATTAAGGTCACAAATGACAAATACTCATCTAGAGGATCAGCTGAAACTGCAGATTTCTATGTTGCAACCAAATATCCAAAGGCTTTCCTACAGCTAACAGTCAACAGAGTCATTAAAAGGTTAGTTAACTTTAGAATTAACAAATTTCTTGCATTTGTTAGACTTTTACAAAATAATGTAAATTTTGAAGAGTATCTAACTGAAGTTTCTTGAATGCTGCCTTACAACTAACTTAATGTAGCCTTTCAACGTAAAATGGTTCCCCACCTCTGGTCTGAGTCCTTTGGCTGCTTGGAGATAAGGCTGGACAATTGTCATGCTGATGAAGGTTATTGAACCAGAAATGCATGTCTATGACCATTCTCTTATCTCCAGATAAAAATTCTTTAATTTCTTTAATGGCCAGCCAGTTTTGAAGAGTCCTTGAATCTTAAGATTATCTCCTCTTCTCGAGTGGAGCTGGTCATAATTGCCAATTGGTACTTCTGATACAGCCTCTAGCAGTAGAGATAATTTTAATGAATCAAGAATTTATGTTGTATGGTATTTTACATACCAGTATTTGTCTATATCATTAAAAGGATGGTTCTGTTTTCAACCACCCCTTTCATGTTACCTCTTGTTGTTGGTGTTGTTGTTGTTGTTCTTCTTCTTCTTCTAGCAACAGTAGTAGTAGCAGTACTGTTTTATTATCCATGTTTTGATACATACATAAAGAGTTTCTAGAACTAGGATTAAGTACATGTTGTTGGTGGTGTTGTTGTTGTTACTGGTTAACAAGAATGTTCAAGGTTAGCAAAAATGTTCATTATTGAGGGATTCAAGTTAAAGAAGAAGGTTCTAGGTTAACAAATGTCAGAATATCCTAATAATATTTTTAGACCCTAGTGTTGCTATTTTCTGGAATTACCTCTGTTTATTCTCATAAATAATTTGTCGATGTATTTAAAGAAATGGTACCATATCCAATGATTTCATAGAGACATTCCTTAACCACCATATTCTTCTGTTTGATCAAGTTGTATTAATTTTTGTAGTGTGGATCATCACTAGTTTACCTAGATTCTAATTTTATTAACTCTCACTGACTTGTACTACAAATATCCACAACTGTCACCAAATCCTGAACTGCAAGTTACTGGAGCTCAAGAGGTGTCATTGTTTGGAACTTGAAAATAAGGACTAAGCACTCTTCTGTGTGAGAAACAAACATTAGCCTCATTTTATAAAGAACTTTCTGTCAAAAGACTTCCTGTTTACACCATCTGTGTTTAACCTTGTTGTTTATTCAGTGAATTTTTTTGGATTATTTTTGTTTTGCACATCATAGCACATAATACTCAAGCATTGAAATAGAATTTGATGATATTATTCATGGTTTAATCAGAGAAAGAAAGTTTGGACTTTAAAAAGATAATCAGAATGATATTTCAGTGTCATCTGTACACATTGACTGAGTGGAATTTATTTCAAGCAATGATGGCAAAGTTTATCCAAAACAGGAGTGGAATGATAACATTTGATCATTGCATTGATGCTTTTATTAGAGATGTAGACTTTAAAAAAGTCTTTTAAGTTAAAAGGGAAACCCATTGAGCATTTTTATTAACTTTTTCCTGAAGAATTTTATATCAAGTTGAGCAATGAAGCGATAAGGTGTATGCATCAACAGGACAATACATTAATGGAGAAGATGAAGTTATATCTCAGAATGCTTTTTCTCTAAGGAGTTATGCAGCTTCTAGCTTACAAAGAGTACTGGAGCTCAGATAAGAAAACAATGCTCAAGATATCTTCTAAATATATGCAAAAATATCCTTGTCTAATGAACAACAGGTAAAAACCTCATTGACAATGTACAGCAACAATCATTACTTCTTATCACCAAGTTTCAGCCAAATTCATTCAATAGTTATTTTTTAATGATTATTATTGTTATAACTACATTTTCACCAAAATTTCTAATTTCTAACAGGTGTAGGATATTTATATAGAGAAAGCACTGCAATAGCTCTTTTAAGAGTTAAAGAGAATATGAGTTGATTGATTTTTATGTAACAAAATGACTCTTTCAAAGAATATACAGATATGACTGCTTAATGAATCTACTTCAACATGGTCGCTTGAGCTTCTAGAAATAGTAGCAAATTTTCTCTCAAATCACATCCTCCCATTTAAAAAAAATGCAGGAAAAGAATATAAAGGTTATGTAGTTCTAAAATTAATGTGATGATTATAGTAGGAATACCTTTGATCAGAGATCTACATTATTAATGTTGACCTGGAACTAAACATCAACAACAATGATATGCAGATCTGACAAATAAAGTATCTTGATTTCAGCCCCTTAAAGTCTCATTCAACTTCCCATTTCTGACATGATCCTTCCATTTTTACTGTGAGAAAAATTTTTATTCTTCTTAGGGTTTTAAACTTTATTTCTACCCAACATTTTAAAAGTAGCCACCAGTTCACTGAGAGAAATGCTGCTATATTAAACATTGAGTTGCTCCTTTATTTACTGATAAATGTTTAAAGATACTCACATATTCACTCTCCATTAATACTTATGCTTCTTTCTCTTTTTTTCCCTCACTTTTTTCTCTTGCACTTTATTCCTCCATCTGTTATTTCTCTTTTTCATGTTCTCCCTCATACTCTCCTGCTCTCTGTTTTATCCACTGTTTTCACTAATTTGATCTCTATTCTCTCTCTCTCTCTCTCTCTCTCTCTCTCTCCCTCTCTTTCTCTCTCTCTTTCTCTCTCTCTCTCTCTTTCTCTCTCTCTCTCCCCCCTCTCTTTCTCTCTCTCTCTCTCTCTCCACTTTTTACATATTTTTCTCTTTAATTTTAACTTTTTCATTCTCATTCTGTCTTTCCCTCTGTCTATCTTTCAGTTTGAGCATCTCCCCTCTTCCTCTCACCTCCTTTCTCAAAAAGAATCCCATTAACTGATGTAGCAATCAAGGGTCATAAGAGATATTATTTGGTGAAGGGTGCCACTTTACCAGCTGTCTACCATTAATCACCTTATAATATCCAAAACTTAACCTTCTATTTTTACTGATTTTCTGTTGTTTTTTTCCCCTTATAAACTAGACAACTAGAAGAGAGAGAAATATCAAATGGTGCCTCCTGAAATAAACATTCAACCATCAAATATGCCAATTTGCTCTGTGTGTGTGTGTGTGTGTGTGTGTGTGTGTGTGTGTGTGTGTTGATTTACAGTTTATATGTAAATATTTTAATATATTTGTACATATATAGATATGTGTGTATGTATGTATAGATAGACAGACTGACATATAAATAGACAGGCAGACAGACACATGCATATGAAAGTGTGAGTGCACATTGATATATACATACATGTACACATATAAACACATCTATGATAGGAATAGTCACTCACCAAATTGATAAATTTGTCAGTTCATTTTCCACATCAAAGACATGAAACTTCTGATTGAATATATAATTACAGACTCTCTTTGGCTTACATTCTATCAACTCTTGTTTTTCCCCAAGTTTAAAGTGTATCTTATTTTCATACACAAACAATATTCTCAGAGTCACTTTTAACCATACGCACTTTTATTCAGATGACAGTACTCTTCACTCATCTATAAGATTTTCCAGTCATCACTCTCACAAATTGTATATGTCTACATTGGATTCTTTTCTTTTTTATTCTTTTTTCTTGTTTCAGGCATTTGACTGCAGCCATGCTGGAGCACCGCCTTGAAGGGTTTTAGTCAAACAAATTGACCCCAGGACTTATTTCTTAAGCTTAGTACTTATTTTATCAGTCGCTTTTGCTGAACTGCTAAGTCACAGGGATGTAAACACACCAACACCAGTTGTCAAGCGGTGATAGGGGGACAAACACATACACAGACACACACACATAGACATATACACATATATGTGTATGCATATATATATATATATACAACAGGCTTCTTTCAATTTCCATCTACTAAATCCACTCACATGGCTTTGGTCAGCCCAATGCTATAGTAGAAGACACTTGCCCAAAGTGCCACACTGTGGGACTAAACCTGGGAGCATGTACTTGGGAAGCAAGCTTCTTACCACACAGCCACACCCACACTTATACACCATTTTCATGAGTAGAGATATGAAAACATCCTTCAAAGAGATAGGGCAACCTGGTTTTATGTAACAACATCAGTATACAATATATAACATTCAAAAGTGGTGAGCTGGCAGAATCATTAGCATGCAAGACATTTCATCTGCTTTTACATTCAGGGTTCAAATGCTGGAGGGGTTGACTCTGTCTTTTATCCTTTCAAGGTTGATAAAATAAGTACTGGTTGAGCACTGGGGTTAGTGTAATTGACTTAGTCCCTCCTCTAAAATTTCTGGCCTTGTGCCAAAATTTGACACAAATTTATAGCATTTTTATAACATTCATATTACATGGTCACATGGGTTGGATGGTGTAATAAGATCATTCATTAATTCATACTCACACATACATATAACATTTCAATTATAATCACACACACACACACACACACACACACACACACACACATGTTGAGATAGGTATTTACTTGCAATTAATAAACATACATTTAGCTTTGCTGTGCAAATAGAAACCACACACAATAGAATCACAAGTAACTTGAGTAGTTTCACCTCTCGGGAGTGTTGAGTTCATCTGTTCTACTGAAAAAGAGAGAGAAAGCATTGCATACTGCTTCATATGAAAATGACTTTGAATACACAGTTCACTTTCTATGAAGTTGCAGGTTCTTTCCAATTGCATGACATCTTTAGCAAGAGTCTTCTACTTGAAAAGTAGATAGAGGTTGGTGAGAGAAAATGCAGTAAGTATTCATCCAGCTGATGCCTCCATCAAAAGTAGACTTAGACTGAAAGGACAAACATATCTCTTATCTTTAACTTGTTTGTCTTTAGATTGCGGCCATGCTGGGGCACCACCTTGAAGAATTTTTTGTTAAATGAGTTGACCCAGTGCTTTTTTTTTAATAAGCCTGGTACTTATTCTATCAATCTCTTTTGCTGAACTTTTAAGTTACAGGGACATAAACACACCAACATCAGTTGAAAAGAGGTGGTGGGGTAGAAATGCAGACACAATGTCATACACACATATATATAATAAGCTTCTTTCAGTATCTGTCTACCCAATCCACTCACAAGGCTTTGGTTGACCTGAGGTGTCACACAATGGGACTGAACCCAAAATCATATGGTTGGGAAGCAAGCTTTTTACCACACAGCTTTGCTTGCACCTATATATATATATATATATATATATATATATATATATATATATATATATATAACTACTATCACTGCTAACCAGTACCACTTCTACTTTACTACTATCACCACAACAACTAAAAGTTCTGTCGCTAATACTAATACTACAAATACTACTAATGCCACCACCACTACTACTACTACTACTACTACTACTGTCATCATCATCATCATCATCATCATTTATTGAGCTGACAGAATTGTTAGCATACCATGCAAAATACTTAATGGTGTTTTCTCTGTCGCTATGTTCTGAGTTCAAATTCCGCCAAGGTCAACTTTGCCTTTCATATATCAACAAGTCTGTGTCATATATATATAAGACATATATTTGTGTGTGCCCTCTATGGACAACCAAACCGCTGGTGAGATGGTACCAGCTCTCAATGATCTCATAATGCATGTGCTCCAAAACATTGCGCAAAACTTTAGCAACAGTCAATGGCTCTGTGTGTGAACCTCCATCTAATGACGCTGTCGATAAAGTCAACTGGGATCTCTTGCAGCTGTTGCCAAGGCAAGAACAGTCTTTCACGTCCCTTGACACTATCATTGATCAGGACCAGGCTTTAGTTTTTCCAACTGAGTTCCTGAACTCTCTACAACCATCTGGGATGTCACCTCACCACTTAACACTTAAAAAGGGGGCCCCAATCATGCTGCTAAAGAATCTGGATCCACCTCATCTGTGCAATGGCACCAGAATGGTGGTGAAAACTATGAGAGTGAAGATGTTTTCATTCCATGCATCCCGTTAATCCCATATAACCGCCCCTTTGAATTTAAACAGTTCCAGTTCCCAGTGAAACTGAGTTTCACTATGTCAATAAACAAATCTCAAGGACAGTCTCTCAAGGTTGTTGGACTTCACCTTGCTTCTCTCATGGGCAATTATATGTAGGATGTTCATGAGTTGGAAGTCCCCAAAAAATTTTCATGTAAACACCAATTAAAGGAAACACTTAAAACATTGTATATTTAGAAGTTCTAGATAATTGAAGTGTGATTCATTTAGGGATCTGTTTCAATACATTTGTTTATATTCATGTCATCCGATAGAATTTTTGTTAAATGTATTTATTAATAGTAGTACCACACTTTGCAGTGTATAATTTCTTTCACTTCATTTTATCCCTGTAAAACAATCTGTTCCTTTTTGGGTTTGTATTTATGTGGGGTATGTATTTTGATATTGTGTGTGGATTACAGTTATACAGGATACTCTGTAACTATCCATCCTTAATATAGCTAAGTGCACTATCATTTAATACATTGTGATACCCAGCCTCCACATCACTGGATATGATGCAGTTACCCACCCTCTACATTGCTAGGTATGTTGTAATTACCTATCCTCCACATCATTGGATATGCTGTGGATCTCACTTTAGGTATTTTGTAACTCCTCTCACTTCACCTTCTTTAGATATAGTGTGACTACCCACAGTCCAAATTTTGAGGTATGCTGTAGCAGCCTGCCTCCACATTGTTAGATATGTTGCTGTAGCTGTTCGCTTCCACATTGCTTGTCATACTGTGATCACCCCCCAAACACACACATTGTTAGACATGGTAGATATGTGTATTTGACATTCATGTTGTTTGGCATAAATAAACTGTAGGTTGAGACATTATAAAAAAATATCACCACAATTATCTCTCTGATTATCCTTGGTTAGTAATACATGAGTAGTGAATGTATTGAACAGTGGCATAATTTATTAGTTTAAACACTACCATAGACTTCATTATGTTCAAAACAACGTCCTGTTTCTCAGTTTATTTCAACAAATCATGGTTGTATAGTTACTATTGTAAAGGGTGTCCATTTAAAAAAAAAAAAAATTTGTTTCAAAGGCAGTGGCATGGTTGTGTGGTAAGAAGCTTGATTCCTAACCACATGGTTCTGAGTTCAGTACCACTGCAGGACACCTCAGGCCAATCAAAGCCTTGTCAGTGGATTTAGTGGGTGGAAACTGAAAGAAGCCAAGCATATATATATATATATATATATATATATATATATATATATATATATCGTTGCCAGTGCCCCTGGACTGGCTTGTGCGGGTGGCACATAAAAGACACCATTTCGAGCGTGGCCATTTTCGTGCGGGTGACACGTAAAAGCACCCACTACACTCTCTGAGTGGTTGGCGTTAGGAAGGGCATCCAGCTGTAGAAACTCTGCCAAATTAGATTGGAGCCTGGTGTTGCCATCCGGTTTCACCAGTCCTCAGTCAAATCGTCCAACCCATGCTAGCATGGAAAGCGGACGTTAAATGATGATGATGATGATGATGATATATATATAATGCATGTGTGTGTGTGTCTTTGTATCTGTGTTTGTCTACTACCACTGCTTGACAACTGGTTTTGTGTTTATGTTCCCTTAACTTAGCAGTTCGGCAAAAAAGACCAATAGAATAAGTACCCAGTTTTTAAAAAATTATATATAAGTACTAGGGTTGATTCATTTGACAAAAAAATGTTTTTCAGGGTAATACCCCAGCATGGCTGCAGTCTAATGACTGAAACAAGTAAAAGATAAATCTGATTTTGCAAAAACACCTAACCTTTAGCAACATTCAAAGTGATTATAAAGATGTTATTTTGAAGCCATACAAAAATAAAAAATATCCACAGTATAGAAAACTAGACAGACATGCCAAAATAGGTAACCCTGGTAGATTATACTGAAGAAGTATGAGGTGAAATAAACTGGTCTTCCATTTTAGACAGATATGTCATTTTGTTGCTCATCTAATAATCTTGAAAACAAGTGATGTATAGTTTCAAAAATCTTAGTTGTGAAATATTACTAATACTAGCATACCCATGTCATCAAAAATATCAGCAGTTTTATTAGTGACTAAAAATGGTGCATCAAAACATTAAATGAAACTACTGATAAATGTCAACAATTATATGTACATACACAGAACTGAAGCATTTGAACAATCAGATATGGGTATAATGCCTCAGTTGGAAATATTTCATCTATGTGTGTGTCCTCTCGTGCGTGTGTGTGTGTGAAACATCCACTAATACAGGGGTTTTGTTGAACGAATCAACAGTTGATGCCAGTACTTTTTTTAGCCTGGTACTTATTTTATCACTCTCTTTTACCAAACTGCAAAGTTATGGGGGCGTAAACAAACCACAAGGTCATGGGGGATAAATGCAGGCACAAAAACACACACACAGGTGTATATACAACAGGTTCCTTTTAGTTTCTGTCTACCAAATCCACTCAAGGCTTTGGTCAGCCTGGGGCTATAGTATGATTGAGATGCAAACTTCTAACCACACTGCCATACACACATGTGTAAATACACACACACATGCACATATATCAATGCATGTGCATACATATACATAAGTGTGTGTATGTGAATGTGTTATCTTTTACTTGGAAAAATATATAAGGGTTTCCTAAGCAAGGCAAGATTAAAAGAATAAACTAAAATGAAAGAAAAATAAAGACAAGGCAAAATCTATAAATGCTACATGAACTATATTTTGAAAACAAAAGAGTGTAAATATGTAATTTCATATATATTTTTATGTGTGTATGCAATTGTTAAAATAAATATTATTACGATAAAAATTTGCATGACTTCTGAGTAAAACTTCTCTTTTCAGTTTCCCTGCATTGAGAATATCTGACTCACTCCCACTCCATTTGTTGTTTCAGTTTCCTTCTGTCTGCATGACCAGTGTGAAACATATTGCATTTTATATGTAGGATTAAATTAGTTAAGCATTAAGAATGAATGAACTTTGAATTATAAAAGACAAGCAGAACTACTAAGTAGAAACGCTGTTATAGCAACAAAGGAGAAATGCTGTTATAACGGTTTTATTGGTAGTCATCAGTTTTTCTACAACAGTTATAGTAGTTGAAATAATTGTTATTTTAAGGCTGCTTATTTTACAGTCATTTACGAGTGTATATTTTAACTGTTTTGAGTGAAAGTTGATAATGATGAAGCCGTCCCTTAACGTGTAAAGGATATCAATAAGTATTATCTCCCAAGTTAAAATGTACGTCATATTAGCGTAAGTCTTGTATGGATGCTAATGTACCCCTATACGTCTTATGAAAATGTATGTTGAAGATTGTGTCCTTATGTACTGCTAAAAAAAAATGTTACAGATTATTAAACAGAATTAAAGATGTTAAACAGGTTAGGAAGAATTGAAGAAAGATGAAATATCATTTTATATATTTTATTTATATACATTATTACATATATTATTTTTCTAACTAATTTTCTTGGCTTAACTATTGAAACACGACAACCAAAATAGGTGTCAGACTTTTAAAGAGTATTTCTCATGGTAACAACTATTACTCTGGTTAATTTAGAGAACTTCAAACTGTTTCATTAAGTGTTATGAGACAAATAAAAAAAAATAAACAGAATAACTCCTGCTCATGTCAAATGATTTAGAAAGTTAATCATATCAACTAGCTTCTAACGCTCAAGTGATACTTACAGCAGAAAAAAGGTATATATATATATACAAAGAGAATGAATGGGAGAAAGAGAGCCTGCCGTATGTCGACCCAATAGAGGGACCAGCTATCCGAGTTGATAGTACCAGGGTAGATAAAGCAATTAAGAGTATGAAGACCGGGAAAGCCCCCGGCCCATCAGGAATCACTGCAGAGATGCTCAAAATATCTGGCAGTGTTGGCTATAGCCTAGTCACCCATATTACGAACCAGGTGATACACGAAGGAGTCATACCCAATGACTGGTGTAGCAGCATCATAGTCAACTGCTACAAAGGTAAAGGGGACGCTTTAGATACAAATAATTACAGAGGCATCAAGCTGTTAGATCAGGTTATGAAAGTTACAGAGAGGGTCATAGCCCAACTAATTAGGGAGCGAATCAATTTAGATGAGATGCAGTTTGGGTTCGTGCCAGGTAAAAGCACTACTGATGCCTTATTTCTAGTGAGACAGTTGCAGGAGAAATACCTAGCTAAGGATAAACCTCTGTACCTGGCTTTCGTTGACATGGAGAAAGCCTTTGACAGGGTCCCCCGATCCCTTATCTGGTGGTCAATGAGGAAACTTGGGATAGAAGAATGGTTAGTGAGAGCTGTGCGAGCCATGTACAGAGATGCTGCCAGTAAGGTGAGGGTTGGAAATGAGTACAGCAATGAATTCCGGGTAGAGGTAGGGGTCCACCAAGGTTCCGTCCTCAGCCCCCTATTATTTACCATAGTCCTCCAGGCAATCACAGAGGAGTTCAAGACAGGTTGCCCCTGGGAGCTCCTCTATGCTGATGACCTTGCCCTAATTGCGGAGTCACTATCAGAACTAGAGGAGAAGTTTCAGGTGTGGAAGCAAGGTCTAGAATTGAAGGGTCTTAGAGTCAACCTAGCTAAAACCAAAATCCTAATAAGTAGGAAGGTAGATAAAACACAAACCCCTTCAGGTAGATGGCCCTGCTCAGTATGTAGAAAAGGAGTAGGTAGTAACTCTATAAGATGTACCCGGTGCAAGCTATGGACACATAAGAGGTGCAGCAACATCAAAGGCAGGTTAACTAGCAAGTTAGTTTTTGTTTGTGGCAGATGTTCAGGTGCAATAAAGACTGCAAACAAACAGGAAACAACTTCTATCTCATTCCAGGGTGAAAAACTAGAGGTAGTCGATAGCTTCCGCTATCTGGGCGACCAAGTTAGTAGTGGGGGTGGGTGCGCTGAAAGTGTAGCTGCTAGAATAAGAATAGCCTGGGCAAAGTTTAGAGAGCTCTTACCCCTGCTGGCGACAAAGGGACTCTCACTCAGAGTAAAAGGCAGACTGTATGACGCATGCGTACGAACAACCATGCTACATGGCAGTGAAACATGGGCTGTAACTGCTGAGGACATACGTAAGCTCGCAAGGAATGAAGCCAGTATGCTCCGTTGGATGTGTAATGTCAATGTGAATACCCGTCAGAGTGTAAGTATCTTGAGAGAAAAGCTGAACATTAGAAGCATCAGTTGTGGCGTGCAAGAAAGACGATTGCGCTGGTATGGACATGTGGTGAGAATGGAGGAGGATAGCTGCGTGAAAAAGTGCCACACCCTAACAGTTGAGGGAACCCGTGGAAGAGGTAGGCCCAGGAAGACCTGGGCTGAGGTGGTGAGGCAAGACCTTCATACATTGGGACTCACCGAGGCGATGACTACGGACCGAGACTTTTGGAAATGTGCTGTGCGTGAGAAGACCCGGCAAGCCAAGTAAGATCGTTGCCAGTGCCCCTGGACTGGTTCTTGTGCGGGTGGTACATGAGATGCACCATTTTGAGCGTGGCCGTTGCCAGTACCGCCTGACTGGCTCCTGTAGGATTTTCGAGCGAGATCGTTGCCAGTGCCCCTGGACTGGCTTGTGCGGGTGGCACATAAAAGACACCATTTCGAGCGTGGCCGTTTTCGTGCGGGTGACACGTAAAAGCACCCACTACACTCTCTGAGTGGTTGGCGTTAGGAAGGGCATCCAGCTGTAGAAACTCTGCCAAATCAGACTGGAGCCTGGTGTTGCCATCCGGTTTCACCAGTCCTCAGTCAAATCGTCCAACCCATGCTAGCATGGAAAGCGGACGTTAAACGATGATGATGATGATGATGAAAGACATGTAGTGTAGTATATATATTAATGGGAAAAAGTCTATCGTTGTTAATACAGGAAGATGGGAATGTTTATTTTTTTCTGTTCATCATATCTGAGGATGTGGCATTATTTTCTCTCTCTAAGAATGAGCACCAACATAAATGGAAAGTATTAGAGATTGAATTAGTTTAGGGTAATTTATATAAAAACTAAAAGTTTCTAGTGGTTGAGTGTTGCAGAGTTCCGTCAGATGGAAGAAGTACAATGGGTACTTCTAGTTAAAATTTTACACTTATTGGGGGCAAACAATTTGTTTTGTTGTTTTTTTAACTTTTAATTTTTTACTTGTTTAAGTGATTAGACTGCAGCCATGCTGGGGCACTGCTTTGAAGAATTTTTAGCTGAATGAATTAACCCCAGTACTTAATTTTGAAGTCTGGTACATATTCTGTCGAACACTTTTGCTGAACTTCTAAGTTACAGAGACGTAAACATGCCAAGACCAGTTGTCAAGTAGTAGTGGGGGACAAACAGATACAAAGGTGTGCACACATTAAAACACACATCATCATCATCATCTAACATCCAACTTCCATGCTGGCATAGGTTAGACAGTTTAACAGGAGCTGGCCAGGTAGAAGACTACACCAATCTACTGTGTCTGTTTTGGCATAGATGCTCTTCCTAGCACCAACCACCCAGCAAAGTGGACTGAGTGCTTTTTATGTGGCATCAGCACAGGCAGGGTCAGTTTTGGCATGATTTTTGCAGCTGGATGCCCTTCCAAATGACGATCACCTCATAGTGTGGACTGGATGCTTTTTATGTGGCACCAGCACTGGCAGAGTCACCAAGTAACTTGCAAGACAAGGAATTTTGAGAGGGAGGAGGAATTGGAGGAGGTGGCATATATATATATATATATACAATGGGCTTCTTTCAGTTTCCACCTATCAAAACCAATCACTAATCTTTGGTCTGTCCAAGGCTATAATAGAAGACACTTGCCCAAAGTGTCACACAGTGGGACTAAACCCAGAACTATGTGGTGGGGAAGCAAGCTTCTTACCACACAGCCACACTTGCACTTATATTTTAAAATTTTATATTTTACTCCACCCCATATAGAGTTTGTGACTCCTATCTTGAGTATTAATAATTTAATGATACAAAAGAAGACATAGAAGTTAAATTTATGATTCTAAGGTACAAATGTAAATGAAAATAAATTATACATAGAGTTATTACATTTACCATTTCTCACATAAGATTTCTCATAGCCTGCAATATTTTATAGTCAGTTTGATCTTCTTAACACTTACTGTTCTACAATAAAGGATTAAAAAGAATCACACTATTTCAAACAACAAATAAAAGAAAAGAAAAAATATTAGTAATATTTCTGTTTTTACAGCAAAAATATCATAAACACCAATTCTTTTAGTTTTGGCTGGGTATGTCATGTCAGAAGTGAGAATGTTTTTTGCTCTGACAGATATCAAAACTAAATTTTCTCTTTACATGAAAGATGTGTTTCTTTGCATACCATTCTTCAGCATTCTTATCATTTGAATTGAAGCTTACTATAGTGACATTTTCAATGAAGCTAACCTTATAACATAATGCAAAAAAAATGAATAAATATGTAAATAAAAAATTTTGGTGGTCTATCATCCATACACTGTAGTCTTCAAGCTATGTAGCTCATGCTGGAAGCTAAATTTGCTGAAACACTCCTGCAGACATATTTGTCAAATCTCTATAGATGTCTATTTGAAATCTTAAAAATGTCTTTATATGCACGTATACATACACATACATACTACATGAATACATGTATGTGTTGTAAGCATCATATAAATATGTATGCATGTAATATGTGTATGTATATAGGTATGTGTGTGTGTGTGTATTTTTAAGTATATAATCATAAAAATATAATTATAATTAAGGGCACTGGAATGTCAGCATCTATACGCTAGAAGTAGATGTCAAATACAATCCACTCTAAATTTGTTCTCTATTTATAACCTAAGGCCGAATGTGAGCAAGAAGATTTACAAATTTTGGGTAATCCTATATCTTAAGATTTCATGCTCTGTAATGAAGATTACTTTGTTCTCCTTAATAGAGATAAACTGATAATATATATGTGAAAATTTACATATACCTACATATATATACCAATATATACATGCATTTCCCACATATACATTACATCTAATTGCCCATCTTGGCTATGCTGTTAATGTCAGAAATAATACAGGATAAATACAGTCCCACAGCATGATATAATTACTAGAGAACTGAAAATTATTTATACTTGTAAATTGAGGATATAATCATTAACATGATAATATCAGTGGCTAGCATATAAAAAAACGGCCATATGGCCAAGGTAGGTGATTAGATGTAATGTATATGCAGGAAATGTATGTATATATTGGTATTTGTATGCAAAAATTTATCGTCATGTATATGTATTTTTTGTTTATATATTGTTGGTTTATCTCTACTGAGGAGTGCAAAGTAATTTTTATTACAAAGCACAAAATCTTAAGATATAGGATTATCTGAAATTTGTAAATCTTCTTACTCGTTTCCTTGCATTCGGCCTTAGAACAAATTTAGAATGGATTGTAGGTATTTGACACCTACTCCTAGCATATAGGCACTGACATTTCAGTGCCCTTAATTATAAATATATTTTTATAATTATATACTTAAAAATTAATTTTACCAATATGGTCGTTTTTTTATATGCTAGCCACTGATATAATCATGTTCATTATGTGCCTTATGAAGAATGAAAACTTCATTTTCATGTTTCCACTTCATATTCATGCAATTATTTTATACATATGACATCATTAAACTTCAGGAATCTGATGCACATATGTATTTCAATCCTCTTTATTTACTACAACATAAAAATTTAACAAGAATCTGAGATCTTGACTTGGGAAGAAAACAGTATGAAAGAAAATGAATCATAGAATTCTAGAATGATATTATATATGTAGTCTAAACCATTCAAATAATATTTAGTGAGGAAAAGATATTGTTGATGTTTTTTTTTTTTTTGTGTTCATTATTTCCAAATTAAAATATGTAATAGTTGATGAAATAACATACATACATGTCAAAGGTCATGACTTTCAGCTCTGATACAAATTTTATGATGTGTCATCTTTTATGAATGACACATACATGTCCTAATTTCTTTTCTCTAGAAAATAGGAATTCTTTAAGATAGAGTTATTGGTTAGAAAGGACATCCAGCTGTAAAACACCTGTTGTCAAGATGAAAATATTTGAGATTTATTCATTCCTCAACAAGAGGTTTAAAAAGAAAATAAATGTTTGTTAGTCCCGATTGGTTGATACAAATGAACATTAAATGAAAACTATTGTGTCTAACAATGATCTGTTGTAATGAATGCTGGAATAAACTGTATAATGTAGCAACATAACATTGACAAATAACTATACAAAAGCTGTCTATTTATCTGTTATTCTTTTTGGTTAACCTCTACCCATCAACCTAATATCTCAGGAATAAATCATCAACACAGTAGGGAAGGATTTTTTTTCCTTTTTTTCTCTTCCAAACAAACTTTCAGTTCTTCTCTTTGGTCAGTTAAGTCTCAGCTGAAACCTGAAATTAAAACTATATCTTTCATATATTTTAGTAGTGTAAAGTTTTTCTCTGAGGGTTATGTTAATAGTTTAAGAGAACTTTTAAAATAGCCAGGGTCAGATATGAAATTACCTAAATGTCTTTTTTTTAGAAGCTGTAAATCATGAAAAGAATGAGATCTTTTTACAACCTGCTTTGCATGGTGGTGGATTGATAGAAACAGAAGAGTGATATATAAAATGCTTTGTAGTATTTACGTAAGTTATGAGTTCAAATCCCATCAGTACTACATAAGTTGTTTATTTTTTCTGGATGTAAAATATAAAGTGGAACCAGTCAAGTACAGGGAGCAATTAAGTCAACTATCAACTCCATCTTAACTTTTAAAATGACATTATGCCTATGAAAGACAAGATTAATAAGTTGATCATTAGAAAGTTGCCTACGTTTAAGTTGTAATAAGAATGTTTTTCATAAGGATATTGACAAACAATGATATTTCTAATCAGAAGTATTATTGGCTTGTAAATTCCTGCTTCTAAAACCTAACATTTTCGAATAAAAGAGTCTGTGCTCTCAGAAGGGATATCAATTGAACACAAGAATAAATGGTGTAAGGAATGAAATACAGTAGTACTAAATCCTGGAAAACAGTATAATAGGTCTAAACATTTAGCAGTATATCAGCAAAGCAATACAGAAAGAACTGTTTAACTAAAGAAGATAATTATGGATGGGTAAACTTATTCCATGAAATTTGGCTTTATGATTATTTAATTATCTGGCAGAAACATATATTTGTACTAGATTAGCAAGGAAACACTGGAAGGAAAAGCCCATCATTTGCCAGTTGGGTGTAAAATATGTAAAACAATAATATAAAAAAATCACTACAAAAGAGTTAAATAAGACTTAAATATTAACATCTCCTTCAAAATAGTCACTTTGTATAGCATTACACTGGTTCCAGTATTCCTGCCACTTTTGGAATCTGGCCTGGAAGTCGTTTTCCATAAGCAAGTTAAGGACCTTCTGCAATTCACTCTGGATCTTGTCAACAGTTAAAACAGTCACCTTTGAGCTGCATTTTCATCTTGGGGAAGAGATGGAAGTCTGCAGGTGCTAAATCTGGTGAATACAGTGGATGCAGAAGTGATATCATCTGGTTTTTGATGAGAAACTCATGAGTAAGGAGAGTTTGGTGACAGGGTGCATTGTTATTATGAAGAATTCAATTCTTCATGTGCCACAGATCCAGTTGCTTTTGTCGAATGACCTCCCTCAAATGCTTCAAAATGTCACAAGAGAACTCTCAATTGATAGTCTGACCCTGAGGGACAAATTCTCAATGCACAATACTACGGATGTAATAAAAGACAATGAATAAGTTCTTGATTGAGCTGCAGCTCGGTCGTGCCTTCTTTGGTCATGGAGATGAAGGTCTCTTCCATTGTGATGACTACTGCTTCATAGGATCATATTTGTAGATCCAACTCTCATCACCGGTGATGATCCTCGACATGAAGGATGGATCATCAGCAGCATGTATAAGTTGTTTGACTTGTTCACACAGTAACCATGGCTTAACCAAAATAGTTTTGTTATAACTAAAAGTGTCAGAACCAGATGTTTTTTGTCTTAATCAGTTGGACAATGTAGCTAGACTGCAAATGAATTAATAATGTTTACCAAAGATTAATAGCTAAGACCTGTGAGGACAAATCTTTTTTGGCCTGGAAGGCTGAAATATTTTAATTTCTTTAATAATCTTGTTAGTGGAGTGTCACTTTTTTAGTTTTAGGTAAATGCTTCTAGATAAGCTGTTTATCACATATTTGCAGGCAGGTTTTTTTTTTTATAATCACCTCAGTAGCCAACTTTCTTTCTATGGAGAGCCAAGCTTGTCCATTGTAGAACAATGATAGGACTTTTTCTGTTTTAGCTGTGCTAGTTATTGGTAAGGTCAGAAAAATGTGGTACAATGTGGATAGATTAGGATAAATGGAACACATGTCATTGAGGATAATGAATTTAAGTACATTGTTGATGGTCAGTTTCTCAACACTTGAATTTTCCTTACTCCTGGTGCTCATTATTTCTTTGTACATGTCTTTGAATGAAAGAGACTCTTGAACAATTTCAGTTTCACTGTCGATAATGTCTGAGTACGTGTCTGCTAAAAATTCGAATGTGTTCACATTATCTGCACTGTCAAAATGTTTTGGATCTAAACCACTAAATTTGGAAGCTACATTTTTAAAATGCTCAAATCTTTTACCTGTAGTATTTATTATAGAATTTAAGGATACTAAGTAGGTTTCAATCATAAATTTCTTTCTAGCATCAAATATTATTTCATCCCTGCAAGTCCATCATAGAATCATTTACTTTTAAGTTGTCTGTGCTGCATGTATTCCATACTAACATCACATGCTTGAGCCAATTCAGTTACTTCATTTTTAGTCTGTTTGAATTAAGATTCAGACTCATTTTCTCATATCTTTCATTTCTTTTTCAAAAATCTGAATCAATTGAGAAGTCACTACCAGATCTAGACTACTTGTCTGTAAATATGTGGTTAAATTGAAAGCCTTGCCCAGCATTTTACTTCAAAATGTAAGAACAACTAAGAATTCATAAATACTTAGTGTTTCCAGTGTACCCTTTGCCTCAGTGAGCTGCTTAAGAGCACAGTTTTTTTTTTTTTTTTATCCCACCATCCAGTTACTAATGCTAATAAAATCTGCAAGACTGCCTCTGCTGCTGACTTTCTGGATGCCCATCTAGTATCACAAAGTTTCTTTAGAGTTAGTGCGACTGATTTGATTTGATAGCATCATTCTTCTTTTAGTACTGAAAGGCAAGGTAAACTGCCAGAAAGAAAGATATAGACACTCATTTCTCTTATATTACATGCAATATTTCATTAGTTATAATATACATAACTGTATTCTACATTCATTAATTTCATGTTTCAGTAACAATGTCATTGTGCATAAAACTTACAACTACTGATGTAGGTGTGATGTGGGTCACTTAATATCAAGAGGTTATGATGTCAGGGTTTGGTTTGGTTCTTCAGATGTCAACAGACACCAATACACCACAGGAGATTGAGCAGACAGTTTAAAAACATTGCAAGTTGGTCAAGTAAAGTAATGACTTCAGAAAGTTCTTCCAAGGCCATGTAATTAACAAACAAACAAAAAAAAAATAGATTGGACTTTTATTGCACAAGTGAATTATAAAGAGTTACAAAAATTGTTGAAAAGACACCAGTTTTGAAAAATGTTCTTGGCAGTAGCAGTCGCTCCCTTTGCTCCACCATTAGCTTTGCCACTGTTACCACTTATCAATTAGTTGGCTATTCTAGTGACATAGATCAACTTAATCAATGATGATCAATACTATCTAGAAACAACAACAATTGAATTAAATACTGCCTTTTTCAATCACTTGTTATCATGTAACAATATACATCTATTTAATGGAAAAACATATTTCCTTCATGTTAGAGTTAAACTTTAGTAAAATAAATTAGATATTCCCATGGTGAGTGACAACAGTTGAATGTGTTGTATATGGCCTATTGCTGCTGTTAACTTAAAACATGGTTAACTCACCAAACGCAAGCCTATACCATACATCTGATCATGTTGTCTCTATCAGATATTGAAGTATATTTACATCTTATCAGTAATTAGGAAAACTGAGTAGGTTTGCATAATTAATCTTTATCACTTTTTATTTATGTTTTTATTTTCAAGGAACTTTACTCCCTTCATTTTCTTAATTTCCAACAAGCACCAACAGCTGATTCCTTCATTGCTTTTTCTGGTGAGAAATGTTTTATGGTCCACTTGCCTTTTTAGAAGTGCCATATATCATACAATACTCCTGGTAATTAGAAAACTTTCTGAAATGTTGAAATAATATATCATTGCTATAGACTAATGCTTTATTAATATCCTAAAGTAACATTTCTGAGATATTCTTATGGAAATCTCATGTTGCAAACTTCTGTAAGTTCTATTAAGAATTTCTATATGATTTCACTACATTCCATGCTTCAATAAAGCTCAATTTTGAATTTTCTCAAAACTTCTGAAAAAGAAAGAGAAAAAAACATTAACAGCTCCTTTTATGTAAGAAGAGAATGTCATAGACAAACTACAGTAACCTAGTTAGATTGTCAGGTAATATATTAGATCACTTCAGATGTCTACTAAACAGATGTTATTGTTGATGATGTTTCTCACATACCTCCCAATAATTTACAGCATTTGAAACCTGATAGTATAGATCATTAAACTAATATAAACTACACAATTCATATAAGTTTGAACAACTAACAAAGCTACAACTAAGGTATTTGTGAAGTCTTTTTTTTAAGTTTCAGTGAGAGGATGAACTTTTTAATGGTTTTAAATTAATTTTAAATTAGTTATGCAGCTCCAAAAATAAAGATAATTTAGTAATTTTTTCCTTCCTTTGATGAGAAGATATACTTTTGAGGGCTGTGTCACTCAACTGTGAAATGGGAATAGTTGAACATATATGTACATTGAGACATGTAGAGTAACATGTCTAGCTTCTATATGATACAGTGTAATTGATGCTGAAGGATAATGGAGCTGTAAATTTGGATAAGAGAGAAAGAGAGAGAGCAGCCTCATTATTACTGTCTTTCATATCATTGCATATTTCAATATCATCCTTCTTTGGTATGGATTTACATGTACTTCTAATGATCAATTATAGTTTGTTAATTCTTGATTCATAATTTATAATTAAACTGAATAACTTTCAAGTTTACACTTGAAGTTTAAGTCCAATATGGTTGTGGTGGTGATACTAACATCAGCAGTAATTTATGAAGTTAATAACAGGAAAGTTAAAACAAGATAAAAGAAATGTATTTTGGGATGAAACAGTTACTTCATATGTAGGTAGTCAACCAACATAACTAAGGTATTGCTTCCTCTCTAGCAGTTGGTGATGTTGGACACGACTTATAAAACACTCCAGAATGTCATAGCAGTGTTTGAATTTTCAGAACAATCTGACTTGTTTTAGCATGGGGATATAAATACAAAAGGTAAAAGAATGTGGAAAGCTGGCTCTCACTGTTTTGATTTTACTGGCATCATCAATAAATTCTTGCTGATTCATCATATCCAGAAGTTCATAAGAAGGAAACAAATTGTGTGTGTGTGTGTGCGTGCGTGCGTGCATGCGTGTGTGTAACAGAAAGTGGAAAGAAGGAGACACTTGAATTTTTCATGTCTGATCTGATATTGACCAGATTTTTGGCAACATTTACCTAATTCCAACCATTCATTCACTCTACTCAATCAAACAACTTTCCAGTCTTCTTTAATGAAATCAACTCTTAACTATTTTCGAACTTAAATGCCCATCCATCACACTCTTCTCAGTTCATTCCATGCATGACAAATTCTGATGTAAATACCTCTACATCGTAGGAAATAGACTTGTAAGTTACAATTCTTATACTTAAGCTACCATTTTCTTCTCAACTACCACCACAACCCCTATGCACTCCTACTTCTACATAATACCACCACTGCCATCACCACTAACATTACTAATACTGCCACAATATTTGTTGGCTTCTTTTAAAATATATTTCATTTAACTCCAACAGTGGAATATATTTTATTTCATGAGGAAGAAGAATTATCACGTGTTTTAGGCAGAACCTTTTCATGGAAAGGGATGGAATTTTTATTGGTGTTGAACAAAGTGAGACTAATAAGAGTGAGGACAAAGGAGAAGTAACTTGTGGGAGGTAGGGGGATAACAAGAGGCAATATCTTAAAGAAAACAGAAGCAATGGTCAGAGAGGGGGAGAGAAAATATGAAGAATGCCAAAAGATTTGAAAAATGTTGAAACAAGATAAGCAGAAAACAATTAGGAAAATGCTATATAAATATACAAACATGCACACACATGCTCATATATATCATCATCATTATCCTTTCGCATCTATAATTCCATTCTGATATAGACTGAATTTGTTATTATTGTCTATGTCATCTTGCACACACAACAGAAAACCAGCCAACTTTGGCATGGTGAGTGTCTTACAGCTAAGCTAGGTGTATTTCATTGTACCACCACCATCAAAAAAATAATCACAGGTTGGCTAAAGAGTTCTTATCAATCTGTATCACACTTTATTCGTAGTTACACCCTCTTTAACAAATAATCTAAAATGCAACTTACAAAATCCACATCACTCTATATGTTCCGTTTGAGGTGTTTTCCAAGATTGAGTGCATTTTGAATTACCACCAACTTTATAGGACATATTGAGTGCATTTTATTGTGTTACAAAAGAGGTTGTCAGTTGTTAGGAAGACTAAAAGATTTCTTCTGCCTATATCAGCTCTTATGTAGAGTTGTTGCCTTCCTAGATAGGTAACCTGCTATGTAACTTGATAAGTCCTCATCTTGCTCATAATATGCTTTACTTTGGCATGTCTTCCATGGGCGAACTACTTTACAGAGTGTATTGGGTGCATTTTATTGCTCTGCTGGCACTTGAGGGGTTACCATGTAAGAGCAGGACTTAGGATCCCACCCCCACTTCGAACTTTTGTCAGTTTTTATTCAGTCTTTACCCTTAAAATCAAACCAGAGTTGCCCTAAATGAGAAAAATTAAAGGATCCCCTCTCTATTCTATCAGTTTTGTGCTTAGTTAATGCCCTCCTAGATGGGTAGTGTGTAATACAGCTTGCAGAGGCATGTCTCAAATGCACATACTATTAATTTTGAGATGAGGGCTACTGAGTAAATGTTGTGGTGATGTGATGCAGCTTGATAAATGTTGTCTCTGTTATATGGGTTGTTATAGAGAGGGAGCAATTGCAAAGATATCCTAGACAGTTAAGGGTGAGACTGGCACCACTGCTTTATGTAGAGGGGTATATTGAAAATTCCTATAGAAGCTGTCAGAAAATGTTCATGTTTGGCTATGATGGTGGTTGCAGCAGGGAAAGGGATGCATGTATACCATTCCAAAATATGTTTGCTGTGTATAAATACAGCACATGTTTGTAAGCAAAAGCAATAGAATGAAAAGGAAAGAGAGACAGTAAAATAAGGCAGTATCAATGGTAGAGAGAGAAAGAAACAGAGAGAGGTATGAAGCTAATATAATAAATAGCAGGAGATTTTTAAAATTGATATATAATGAAATTAAACATCACAAATTAAACTTGCAAATTTAACTCTGTGGTGCATATCTTATAATGTTGTACACTTTGTGCATTGTGTATAAATCATCTGTTTTGAAATATTTTGATTAGCACCTTGTGAACATGTCTTTAGTTCATATATGGTACCCAGTAAAATTATTGACTGGTTGTACACTTTTTACATGGTGGTAACTATCCATATAATTTTGTCATTATTATCTTCATTGAAAGAAAATTACCATAATATATAAACAAGAATAATTGGATAAAAGTAGATGCAGGTGGAAACAGCAAAGAAGCCCAGTGTTGGTGTGTTTATGTTCCCATAACTTGGCAGTTTGGCAAAAGAGACTGACAGAATAAGTACCAGACTTTAATAAAAAAAAAGTACTAGGATTGATCTGTTTGAGTTAAATGACTGAAACAAGAAAAAAAAAAAAACAACCAAAAAAATTAATGTTTAAAGTCAAATCTGGCCAATTGCCATAGCAGTTACTGCCTTCTTGTGACTCCAGTAAAATAACTTTGCCTCTAGTTATATTATGCTAAAATTTTAATTAACACCATGATGGGTAGTGTGTAATACAGCTTGCAGAGACATGTTTCAAATGTACATACTATTAATTTTGAGATGAGGGCTACTGAGTAAATGTTGTGGTGATGTGATGCAGCTTGATAAATGTTGTCTTTATTATATGGGTTGTTATAGAGAGGGTGCAATTGGTCACTCACACTTTAGACTTCTCTGGTGATGGATCTGTGGGTTCAAATGCTTTGTTTGATGCACAGATAACATTCATGTTTCACTTTCCGAGAAACTTATGCTTTAGCTAGAAGCATCTCATGTTCTTTTAGAAGGATTTATTGTTTATACTTCTTTTTTCCTGTGGTTGTATGCCTTCTGTAAATAACACATTTTGTGGTTGTATGCCCTATGCTAATAACACTTTATAATGCTATGAACTTTGTGCATTACATATAGTATTATGTGCATCAAGTTATTTTGATTTGTGTTTTGAGAGTATGCTTGTAATCCATATAGATATATATGTTCGTTGGCTATGGTGAGGCCCAAATATTCTCAAGTTTCACTGGTCCCACTCCCGAACTATATGGCCGTTATATTGACGACTGTATCGGTGCAACCTCACTCTCCCATGAATATCTAGACTCTTTCCTCTCTTTTGTCAAATCTTTCCATCCTGCCCACCAATTCTCCTGCACTATCTCTGACACCTCTGTCTCCTTTCTTGACATTTCGGTCAGCATTCATCACTTCACTCTCACCACCTCCATCCACTATAAACACAAAGACTCACACTCATACCTCAACTTCTCCTCCTCCCACCCTAAACACACCAAGCTTTCCATCCCCTCTTCCCAATTCCTCTGTCTACACAGGCTCTGTAGTGACGACCATGACTTTGAGACTCAGTCTCAACTCATGGCTCGCCATTTCATCCTACGTGGATATCCCCTCACCACTATCCACACCACCCTTGCCAGAGCACGTTCTGTGGACCCTGCATCTGCTCTCCCCCCCCCGAACCTGCCCTGCCGTCTCCCACCTCCCTGTTCCCCTCACCTACCACCCCACCACTCTACCTCTCCAATGCACCATTCTCCGAGTTTTCCGGCGTCTCCAGTCCGACCCCTCCACTTCACACATCTTCCCCAACCAACCCTTCCCCTCCTTCAAACGAGCCACAACCTACAAGACCACTTGGTCCACAGCTTCTTCCCAAACTCAACCTCCCAACCTGGCTCGTTCCCTGCTCCTGCCCACGCTGCCGCACTTGCCCTCCTCACCAGCACCCATCATCGACCCTATCACATCACCAACTCCTTCACCTGCACTTCCACCAATATCATCTATTGCATCTCCTGCTCTCTCTGCTATTCTCTGTACATCGAACAAACAGGACGCTGCTTGGCTGACTGGGTCACAGAACACCTCCGAGACATCTGCCTCGGCAATGACACCCCAGTCTCATGCCATTTCCGCTCTACCGGTCACTCTTTGCAACACCTGTCTATGTTCGGATTGTCCTTGCACAGGGGCCATCCAGACTCCCATTTGTGCCACGAACAGGGAATAATCTTCTCTCATTGCTCCTTTGTGCCACATGGGCTCAATTCTCCTCCCCTTGCCTCTTTCCCCTCTCTCCTACTTCCTCCAACCCACCTCTCCTCTCTTGCTCCGACTCCTACTTCTCTTTACTCCTCCTTCTCTTCACTCCTACTTCTCTTCACCCCTACTCTCTTTCTCTCTTCTCTCATACCCACCTTCCTCTTCCCCCTTCATCATCAACCTTCCCTCATAAGTCCACACCACCCCTATACATTCCTACTCCACCTTCCTTGTCCTTCTGATCCCACCCCATCCCATCCTTTACACCCTCTCTCACATACCCCACCCTCTACCTACCCCACCTACCCCATCCTCCACCTACCCACATACCTCACTTTTACCCCCACCCTCAGCCTAACCCACGCCCCACCCGTGCTTTCCCCACTCTTGCCTCCTCCACCTCCCAACACCATCACACCACACCACACTACACCATACCACACAACACATCACATAACAACACACCATCACGCACACGCCAGCACTGACCAGTTCCCATCCCCACATTTTCACGCCTACACATACACACACGCACACGTCAAGATCACCAGCCCTCTTTCACACGCACATACATACTTTTACACACATGTGCACCTTCGTTTTGGGATCACTAAGACTTTGTTATCACCCCTTCTTCTTAGCTCTCCTGTGTGACCCTTCTGTCTGGCATTCGCCATGATAGATCGCTATCCACTACACACATTTTTTCTCTCCTTGTTTCTTTCTGTGTTCCTTTCTGTGGAAGATCATAGGTTCAAAACATTAAAGACTTTTTCAATTACCGAGCGTTATACTAATACATCTGTTTGTTTTCTACACCACCTGTCTTCGTCTTTTGTTTTTTGATGAATTCTCCCTATATATATATATATATATATATATATATATATATATATATATATGTATGCATGTATATATATATATATATATATATATATATGTATGCATGTATATATATATATATATATATATATATATATATATAATGTATATATATATGGAAATATGCTATGTGTGAGAAGACCCAGCAAGCCAAGTGAGACCATAATCTGTGGCCTCTGCCAGTGGTGTAGCCAGCTCACTTATTCATACCTTTACTTCATTGGACATTAAACTCTGCTTGCGAAGACCTGTTGAGACAAGTGAAATCGAAATTGAACCAAATTCAATGACTCCCATGCCAACCTTTCCTTCATTGGACATCAATCATCACAACACACACCTTCACTCACTCACTCTATCTCTCTTTCTCTCTGTCTCTCTCTCTGTCTCTCACACATACATGCATGCATACACACACGTTCATTTCTTATACACATACATACATCTTTCCCTTTCTCATCTTCACTTTCTGCTCCCTCTCACTCCCCTTTTCACTTTCTCTTCTTTCAATTTCTACTCTCTTCAAAGCATAAAGAAATAGATTTTGACAGAATGAGCAAGAGAAGCACAAAATGAGAAAAAGACAGAGACAGAAAACAAGTTTCTATAGGAGAAGATGAAAGACAGGGATAGCAGGGGACAGAAATGCTGTTGTTTCATACCTTATGTATGTTCTAAAAGTGAGAGAGAGTGAGAGTGTGTGTGTGTGTGTATGTATGTATGTGTATGTATGTGTGTGTATGTGTCTATGCAAGCATATGTGTTTCGCATATGTTCCTTATGCATTCGAAAAATTGGGTTGCCCATTTTGATGCATAGGGTATTAAAAGATTCAGTAATTTTTCAGCTTCCAAATATTTACATATATTCTACGTCATCTCAACAACCAGCTATAGTTATTTGAAAGACACTGCTCTACAATGACCAGGTTTCATTAGAAAGTAAAAATAGTTTCACACTTTCAATTTCAAACAAAATTACAAAGTGTTGCATTATGTGAGTAACAATGTATCAAGAATGAAAATAATGTTTCACCGAATTAGTCACATCTGTACCGTAATAAAGAAAGTTGCTTATCATCTATAATATGATAAGGCTATAATATTGTTTCCCTTTCATTCTTTCACTTTTAATTCTAAAGTGATAACATTAAGATCATCTTTTTTCTATTATATTTGAAATAAATGAATAATTTACATCCTAACATGAACAACATTATGCACCAACAACTTTCCGTCATTACGGCCACCACAGCAGAATGTTGTGTCAGTGTATGTGTTGACTGATGTAACGAACGGCTGGAGATGAAACTCTTGACAAAAAGCAATGAGGAGACAGGTCCAAGGTATATAAAAACATACATTTACCGTTCAATATCCAGTTAATAATTATCGCAGCAGTTACAAGATTGCAAAATATTTACAGTTACATATTTACCCTTAAATTAACATTTAATACATGTGCTTAATATATATATATATATATATATATATATATATATATATATATATTAAGAAATTTATCTATAATAATTATTGTGGCATTTACCACTAAATTAGTAGTTCATACATGTGCTTCTGTTTGGTTAATTTATTCTGCTTACAAAAATAAAAACATACTACATACATACAACTGCTTACAAAAATAGGGATTAATGTCTAATTTTTTTCTTCTATGTTCATAATTTTTCGTTTACAATATTGAAAAAATATGCCACCATAGAAAAGACGTAATCTCTCCAGAAACAAGTATAAAGTAAGGAGGATTGTAGAAAACCAAAGGCAAGAGTCTGAAGAGAAAAGTGAGATGAGGTTTTCTCAAGATCAGCAAATGCATGCTGCAGCAGTTAATGCTGTATCATTAAATCAATGGTTTAATGATTAGACAGAGGTCCAATAGAATAGGTCTCAGAAACAGACTATGTACAAATTCGTTCTTCACAACTTCTGAAGCTGCTTTCAGATATGATCCATTCCATTCTTATAAAAATGATGACTCTGTCCAAACTGGTGTGCTAAACACAAATTGTCGTTTCTGTAGAGCTTTAAAATTTTCAAATGGAACAAATGGCATGTGCTGCTCAGGCAGTCAGGTAAGATTGCCAGCACTACCAGCTCCTTCTCAACCTCTTATGAATCTTCTAGAAGGCTCTTCCATCCAGTCAAAGAATTTTCTGAACAATATCAGACAATACAACTCTGCATTTCAAATGACACCGTTTACTGCATCTAAGAAGATAGTTAAACATGAATTTATGTTGATGTAAAAGTCCAAGGGCAAGTCTGTCACCTCATTGGTTCCCTGATACCCACAAATAAACAACCACAATTCCTCCAAATTTACTTTATGAATGATGTAGGACAGCAAACCCAAAGGCGTCAACATTTCAAATGCAAAAGAGAGTATATCCACTGATAGCTTTTCAGTACATTCAAAAATCACATAACCCCCACCCCCAATTTTCCATAACAGGTTAGGGCCTGAAATACTCCAAAAGGACGCATAGCATATCGCTTAGACAAATTAGCCCATCACTTACTCCACAAATGTTTTGTTGTCAATGCTGCACTTTCCCATATCACCTGTTTCAACATAACTGTAATATATTATATACAAACTATGCTATTTTAGTATCTCTGCTAGTATATTTAGTATCTCTGCTAGTATATTTATATATCTATGTATTTATGTCTTTGTGTTTCTGTTTGTTCCCACCACCACCGCTTGACAACCACTGGTGGTGTGTTTACATCCCTATAACTTAGCAGTTTGGCTTTAAAGAAAATAAATACTGAGCTCGATTCAATATCTTGTCTACACTTTCAGAGTGAGCAGACAAGATATTGTATGATAGCTTAGTTTCATGAAGAATAAAGGATATGTTACTTAGAAAACATATAATGGTTAGTTGCAGGAAGAGCACCCAGCTGTACTAGAATGCAAAACATGTAAAACGAGTGGATGAACATGTTTACATAGGTGTATGTTTGTATATATATATATATATATATATATATATATATATATACGTGCGCACATGCAATCACAGTGCATGAGTATGTGTGTGCATTTGCCTCTCTCTTTCTCTCTCTCTCTCTATATATATATGTATATATGTGTGTGTGTGTGTGTACATATGTATAAAACTATATATACATATGTATATATAGATGTATATGTATGAATATATGTGTATGTATGTATATGTATGTAAATATATATTTATGTATATATATATATATATATATATATATATACACACACACACACACACACTTATTTGTATAGATATGTTTATACATGTGTGTGGATTTGTATAAATATGTATATATACATGTATTTATATATGTGAGTAGATATATATATGTATATACATGTGTGTGTGTAAAAAAATATCTACACATGTGGCTATGTATATGTGTGTTTGCATAAAATTCCAAATAATACTTATGCTGATTATTTCAATATCTGGGATGAACTCACACAGCTGCTTGGTCCCACTGATGTTTGTTTAATATGTAATTGGTATTCTGGCACTACAGCAATTAGAACTGCTTCTTTTTTCTTGCTCCTCCTACTTCACATTTTTTCTTCCTTTCATAATGTCTTGCGTCCCATGCCTCAATGCCAAGCATTCTCTCATTGCACTTCTTCCACCATCATTTATTACAATCACTACTACTTCACTTACCAGCACACAAGTGCAATGTCATCAATGCTGCCACAAGCTGCACTTCCACCACCACCAACACCACCATCGCCATGAACAACAGCTACAACAATACCATAATCACTAATGTAATCCCAACCCACCCTGCCATCTCTACCACTGGTATCTACAATATTGCCTCCACCACCACCACCACCATCAGTAAATTTAACATTACGCTACTAGTATTCCTGTTATTTAGCTGACCTCTTTCTCTCTCATTTTGCTCACTAAGCCATCTCTTCCTCTACCCACCACTTAACCTTGGGGGTAATTCTAATAATGATTATTCATCAGTTAAGATCAGTAAGTTTGGGTTGGTTTCCCAGTTCTTTAGGGGTGGTAGAGTGGTGAAAAGGAAGGGGTGAGTGAATGTAGGAAATTGCAGAAGGGGAGGTGAGAAACTTTGTCCCAACATTCAACTGGAGACTTTCTTGCTTATTCAGTTATTTCTGTTTTTGATTCTAAGCACCACTTCCACTTCTACCATTGTCATTTAATCCACTAACAGCACAACTGCTATCATAATCATCATCAATTTAACCTTCGTCAACTTCATCATTTCTATTATCATCATCCTAGAAAGTATGGATTAGATGAGTATATTTTTGAAGCATTGTTTTACAGCCAGATGCTCTTTATGTGGATACTCCTTGCCTATTTTCCAAATAAAGGGTCTCTTATTCTACACATCTTTGAAGATACAAAGACTCCAGATGATTTTTTGACTAGACAAATGATGCCATTGCTTCTAGTGAAATGGTTTCAAGTGAAGTACAGATGCTGCACACACACAGATATATGTGTGTGAGTGTGTGTGAGTGTGTGTGTGTGTGTGTGAGTGTGTATGTGTATTTATATAGTATGTGTGTGTGTGTGTGTGTGCGTGTACATATATGTATGTATGTATGTCCGTCCATCTGTCCAACAGTACTTAGTCATGCTTATTAAAACCTTACCATTGCATCAGTAACAGTTTATGTCAATATTTGTCCAGTTAAAGTTTCATATGTTGTCTTATAACAATGTTGAATAATGTGAATTTTAAATTGCATGTAACCCTGTCTATCTGTTACACTACATCAATCCTATGCCATAGCAACTATATTGTCTGAAGTTTAGAGCCATGCTGAAGAATATATTATCTCAAGTGGTAGTACCATGGATCTATTGTTTGTATGCTACTATAAACTCAAATGTATGTTTGCACTTTTATATACATATATAACTGTAGCCGCCAACTTCCCTAATTCTATCAACTGCATACAGCAACAAAGTTGCTTTAATATGATGTTACATGGAGAGACTCAACTCCAAACAAATGAATAAATAAAACAGCTAACTTTGAGACATGAGAATTAGATGATAGCATTCAGTCGGAAACTAATATTTGTCTTGAAACATAAAAATATCAGGATCTTTGCAAGCACTTCATGGCCCTTGTTCAAACGGTGAGATAGTCTTGTATAAAAACCAGCAAGTGAGGTTCTGTGCAGCAAATTGATATTTTTGTTGTCCAACCAAATCTTCTATCATCCCCAGTAAACTTTCTACTGTCTTTGAAATGGAAACCAGATGCTTGAAATCTTAAATATTAAGAAAGTATACCTGCAATTAAGTCGAATACTTTATTTTATCAGCAAAACTATGAGTTAACTACAGCTACCCAGCAGTAGATGCACTACCATTTTACTATACTATAATAAAAGAGCATTTTTGAATAAATCTATTACATTTTATTAATACTTTTCCTTTTTTGCTTTGTCACTTTTATCTGAAACTTTGCAACAATAAAAGCAACAGCAAATCAACTTCTTTTGATAAAAGTGAAAGAAAATGTTTTTTAAAGTGTGTGTGTGTGTGTGAGAGAGAGAGAGAGAGAGAGTGTGTGTGCATACATGCATATGTCTTTATATTATACGCTTGACTGAATAAACTAAATGTAATGGTGGCAAATAAAAACCAGAGTCTGAGAAAATTAGTGGTGGTCTACAGAGGCAAAAATTATTTAGTAACATTCCTAAATTTAGGTAGGTTATATGTCATGGGGAGATGAATCTCCTGACATTTTGAGAAAAGCCCAACATTGAAGAGAGAAGAGGGATGATGGTAAAGTCAATGTTGACAGAATTTAAACACAGAAACAGGAGGCCTTAAATCAAATATTGAAAACATTAAAATGGTATCATATGTTTTAAGTTTTAAATGTTAGGACAACATACCTCCAGTAGGGACGTGATGATTATTGTCAGCAAAATCCTACTGAGGGGCCAACATTCCAGATGTCTTATATCTGTATATCTAGCTATTTAGCTTCTTGCCTGGCTCTGTCTGATCAGCTACCATCATGGTGTTGGTCACTGAAGCTTAGTTGAATGGGGTTACTCGGCAACAATAGCGATTTTCATTACATAAAATGCTGTCAGCTTGGTGCAAAGAGGATCAAAATACTTGTAGTACCAGGTCTTCTCAAGTCTAGCATTATTTTTTGCTGGTTCCAATGGATTTGTTACTTTTTTTTATATGACAGAAAGCAGGATTCAAACTTGGAATGCACAAAGCCAAAATAGATAACTTGAGGTAGTCTGGCACGCTGAATTGTTTCTTTATTCATCAACTCTGCAAGATGAAAGACAAAGTTGACTGAAGTGGGATATGAACTTAGAGAGCCAGAACAAATCCTTTAAAGAATTTTCTCTGCTACTGTAAAGATTCTCACTTCAACGCTATATGTTTTATGTACACTAGTTCAAACCCATTGCTATGCTGCCTGATAAATATATTTCTAAATCATGCACATACCCTCATAAATTGTGCAAATGCTTAGACTGACTTTCTTGGTGAACATTAGTAACAGAATATGAGATAAGAAATATGTATACATACATGCATATATGGGTACAGGACATCAAAAAAATGTTAAACACAATGAGAAACGAAAACATAAAAACGAAAACAAAATAAACTTTTTTCAAACAACGAAAAAAACAAACAGAGAAATGAGACATGCAACATAAAGAGTATACCCATTCATCAGTTGTCCCTGTTCCATCTACTCCGCATTTCGAAGGCAAGGACAACACACAACTTTGTTGGAACAGTCCTTCCCGCAGAGCAAAGTCCATTTTGCCTCGTCTGTATATTGAAAGACATACACTTAGAAACAAAAATAAAAATAACTACATGTATCATATATACATATAATCACTTTTTGCAGTTTGTGTTCCATTGTATTGAGTTGCACTTAAAATTCCTATGTTTTTAATCAAAACTCATTAATTACTATGGTGATAACAATACCTACCTATCTATCTATCTTTCACAGACAAGCACACACACCCTCTTTCTCCTCTCTCTTTCTCTCTCAACAACAACAACCTTTTCTCCACCCCTTCTTTTATTCAAAGTTAAAGTCTTTTTTAAAGTCTATATTGCATTTCCTTTATGTTGAAAGACACAGAAACACACACACAACTTAAAAGAAATAACTGTATCTGTTTCAAAACCTGTTAGTTATGTTGGTGGCAACACTACCTATCTATCTTTCACACACTCTCTCTCACTGTATTTCTCTTTCAACAACTTTTTCTCCTCTCCTTTTACCCTCCCTCTAATAAATGTAACAGAGACAGACTATGTTATCAACACTTTCTACTCTACATCTTTCTATCTATCCATCCATCCATCCATCCATCCATCTATCTATCTATCTATGTTTCACACATTCTATCTCTCTCTCTCTCTCTCTCTCTCTCTCTCTCTCTCTCACACACACACACACACACACACACGCACATTTCTCTCTCAACTTTTTCTCTTCCTCTTCTAAAAATACATTGTAATGTATATTTCACTTTCTCCCCTTCTTTCCCTCCCTCTTATAGATGTTGTTACAGACAGACAGACATGGAGATTTGCTTGTTTTTTATAACATAAGAAGTATGTATGTATGTAAAATTATAAATATTTTAATTATGTTCTGTCTACAAAATTCACATTTACACATGCACATCCACACTCACATGCATGCTCTGACATATGTATGGAAGTGATTGTGCATACATCCATGTGTGTGTGTGTGTGTTTACAGATATATCTATATATATATATATATATATATATATATATATATATATATATATATATATATATATATATATATAGGCATGGCTGTGTGGTAAGAAGCTTGTTTCCCAACCACAAGGTTCTGGGTTCAGTCCCACTGTGTAGCACCTTAAGTGTCTTCTACTATAACCTTGGACCGACCAAAGCCTTGTGAATCGATTTGGTAGATGGAAACTGAAAGAAACCCATCGTGAGTGTTTGTCTCCCACCATCACTTATTGGTGTATTTATGTACCTGTATCTTAGCAGTTTAGCAAAGAGACACTGATAGAATAAGTACTTGGCTTACAAGTCCTGGGGTCAATTTGTTCGATTAAAGGTGGTGCTTCAGCATGGCTGCAGTCAAATGAATGAAACAAGTAAAATAGTAAAAGAATATACATACATAATAATAATATAGATTTAATCAAAAGATTAAATGTAGTACTTAAAATGTTTGAGGCACCAGAATTTGGTAGGGTAAAAACCAAAAACAAAATCAAGAGATTTGGTGAATAAAATTTGAAGAAAAGCAATAAAAATTCAATAGGTTATAGCAGTACGTACGTTTCGTACATGCTTCCTTTATTCATGTAGTGAGAACACTACATAAAATGTACAATTAAAATGTACTCCTCAGCTGCATAATGGAATTTCATTTTAGAAAGTCATTTTGTAGATGTGTGCAAAAAACAAGAGTAAGAGAAGAAAAAATACCATCTTGACTATGCTGATGGTATCACATTGCTCCTAGCTAATTATGCTAATTTATATATATATATATATATATATATATATACACACACACACACACACACACACACACACACACACACACACACACACACACACACACACACACACAAACAAACACACACAAATACATACATACATACATGTGGTTTGTGGAACATGACCCATTTGTGTTATTGTTTATTCTTCACCTAACCTGGAATCTTCCATACATTTGGATTTGATGCCTATAGTCAACTGTGGAATACATGCAGTTAGTGTACTCCTGTTTGACGTTGATGATATGTTGTGTATTCTGTCTCTATTTGAGAATGTGTGCATAAATGGAAGGACAAACCTGTATTCACGTTAGTAATTTAGTTAGTATGTATATGTCAGTACACATTGTGGGTTCACCAGTGCTCCAATCCTAACTCTAACTTGGTGCTTTTACTCTTTAAGTACCAGATTATTTTGGATCCTGAAAATTTTATTTCATATATATATATATATATATCATCATCGTTTAACGTCCGCTTTCCATGCTAGCATGGGTTGGACGATTTGACTGAGGACTGATGGACCAGATGGCTACACCAGGCTCCAGTCTGATTTGGCAGAGTTTCTACAGCTGGATGCCCTTCCTAACGCCAACCACTCCGAAAGTGTAGTGGGTGCTTTTACGTGCCACTGGCACGAAGGCCAGTCAGGCTGTACTGGCAACAGCCACGCTCAAAATGGTGTATTTTACATGCCACCTGCACAGGAGCCAGTCCAGCAGTACTGGCAACGATCTCGCTCGAATGTCTTTTCACAGGCCCGCTCGAATGTTTTTTCACGTGCCACTGGCACAAGTGCCGGGAAGGCGATGTTGGTAATGATCATGCTTAAATGGTGCTATTTACGTGCCACCGGCACGGAAGCCAGACAGCTGGTGCTCTGGCAACAATCACGCTCGAATAGTGCTCTTAGTGCTCCACTGGTACAGGTGCCGTCCCTCTGCCTTTACCTCTCTCTCTTCTCTTCCCACGTGACCGATGTTCGGCCAAGCGTCATCTTTCTTTGTTGGCTGACCATTGTGCGTGCAACATCGTTATTCCTTCCTGTGCCTGTGAAATCTTGTATTCCTGCCGTAAGGCCTTATTTCCACAACGCCAGCTTAATTTAATTCGTCCTTAGTCGAACGATATCTGTTGTTATGTCCTGTTTTATTATTTTTATTGTATTTGTGTGACATTGTTCGTTTTTTTTTTTCCGTCCTTGTTTTTGTATACATTCGCTGTTTTCTTCCAAGAAATCTAATCCTCTTAGCTTAGATTTTCTTTGAGGCTGGCCAGATTGGAGCAATATCGAGAATAACCAGCTGAAATTGCAAGGATAATCTGGATCTCGACTGAAGAGAGAAAACTCCGAATGACATGTCCGTGTTTTCTTTGTATCGTCTATCTGTATGTTTTGTCCCTTTTTTGTATCACCTAACTGTCTGGATGTCTTGCGTCCTTGTCCCATTCTGTATTATTTATACATATATATATATAGCAGTGTACGTACAACTTGTCTCTTATATATATGTATATATACACTAGACTTACTACCCAGTCTTGCCCAGTAAAGTATTCACGGAATTCTTTGTCAGTTTGTAGAATGGGAATTCACGTACTTATGCATGTATATATATCTAACCTAACTTCTGGACTTATTTAATTGGAACTATCCAAACAATAGTAATCAATTTACGTGAGTAGAAACTTTTTTTAACAATTTTTATCCTGAAAATCACCTGTTACTTTTGTTTTAAAATGAAAGAGAGGAAAAAGTGAAAGTTGTATGAACGCGTATATGAAATGGACGTATGTGTGTGTGTATGAGAGAGAGAGAGAGAGAGAGAGAGAGCCATTTACACATACATGAGATCACACACGTTCACTCACTCACACAGATACATGCACACATACATACAAAAGAGCTGTATGCATATGTACTGATGTATGTACGTATACATGACAGCACACCCTTTCACTCACTCTATCTTTTTTCTCTCTCTTTCCCTCTCTCTCTCCCTCCCTTTCTCTCCCTCCCTCCCTTTCTCTCCCTCCCTCCCTCTCTCTCCCTCTCTCTCCCTCCCTCTCTCTCTCTCTGTCTCTCTTTCACACGTCCATTTCACATACACGTACATCTTTCACTTTTCCTCTCATTCACTTTAAAACAAAAGTAAATAAATAAAAAAAATTAACGGAAATTAACGAACTCCGGATAATGAAATCACATTCAGTTAAAAATATTGTGTACGTCAAAAAGTCACTTGCTTTTGTTTTTTGTTTTCCATAGAGAGTGCAAAGATAATGTGTGTGTATATGTCACAGATTGCAAATGTGTGTTGTGTTGATTGACATGGCATGACATTCATTTTTTGTGTGTGTATTCTGTATGTGTGTTGACACCAGGGAAACTATGTTTTTTTTTTCATCAACAAATAACAAAAATTGTGTTTATTCCTTTAAATAGAGGTTCAGATGTCACAAAAATTTGTATGGCACTGCCAACGGTAAGTATGAAAATAAATATATAAAAAAAATTAAGATAAAATTTACTATTTCTGACATATTTCAGTTACACACAAACATCCCTAGAGTTTTTGTACTATCAAGATATATAAATGTGTGGGGGTGTAGTGTGGGGGGTATTTATGCATCTACTCTATGGCAAGACACCTATGTCTTTCCTTTCTATATCTTTAATCTTTCCACCGGCACAAATCCATACCTGCTCAATACTACTCCCCAACCTCCCAATGGAGGGGATTTTGGCTTCCAAGGTACTTGGTGACCCTGTCAGCGCTGGTACCACACTAAAAGCACCCAGTACACTTTGAAAAGTGGTTGGTATTCAGAAGGGCATCATGCTGTGGAAACCATACCAAACAAGACAAAGGAACCTGGTGTGACTCCTGACCTTGTCAGCTCCTGTCAAATCATCTAACTTCTTTCCAACATGGAAAATGGATGTTAAATAATGATGATGATGATGGTGATATATATATCCCAAAGATGAGTAACACATGTGGCTGGAGATTTTAATAAGCATGTCGGATGGCAACCTAGTATTTTCCATTGTGTACATGGGGGCCATGGAATTGGTTCCTGAAATGAAGGGAGAACTAGGATCCTGGAGTTCTGTGATGCAAATAGCCTATTGATCTGCAACACCAACTTCAGGAAGCCAGTTAGCCACCTGATAACCTATCAATCAAGTGACTCTGCTGGCCAGATTGATTTAATTCACACCAGACAGTGGGATGCATGGTTGCTCTTAAATACAAAGACACTCTCTGGTGAAGAATGTACTCCCCAGCATAGACTAGTTATTAGTGATATTAAACTCGAGGCCAGAAGGAAGCCAAAAAGCAGATCAATCTGGAAAAGAAGGACTTGGAAGCTTAAGAACCCTTCACATGGTCAGAGATTTAGGGATATCTTCACTGACAAATTTGATGAGAAGGAAGAGGAGCTACAGACATAGAAGGCAACTGGAAATTCCTGCAAGAAAGCTTGCTGAGCACCACAGACCAAAGCTGTGGCTGGTGCAAAGTACCTTCCAGACCTAGGGTAATGTGGTGGTGGAACAAAACTGTAGACAGTAGAGCGAAGCAACAGGCCTGGAAGAGTAGGAGTAGCAGGGAACTGTATCAGATTGCCAGATGGGAAGCTAGGGGACAGGTATGTATAGCCAAGGGAGTAGCAGAAAAGAATTTTGCCAGTGTTCAGCGACGTGAGTACCAAAGAAATGAAGTATTTTGGATTGCCAGATGGTGTATGAGAGAAAATTGTGATGTCATTGGAGAGAAATGTGTCCGCACAGATGATGGTGCACTTGTGTTTAATGATACTGCAAGGAAAGAGGCTTGGAGATGTTATTATGAAAGACTGGTGAATGTGAAGAATGAATGGGAGGTGGAGAGTCAGCTAAATGTTGACCCAATTGAGGGACCAGCTACTGAAATCAACAGTACCCTGGTAGATAAAGCAATCAGGGATATGAAGACAAGGAAAGACCCCGGCCCATCGGGAATCACTGCTGAGATGCTTAAAATATCTGGCGGTGTGGGTTATGATCTAGTCACCTGTATCATAAATCAGGTTGTTCATGAAGGAGTCATACCCAATGACTGGTGTGGCAGCACCATAGTCAACTGCTACAAAGGTAAAGGTGATGCTTTAGATAGAAATAACTACAAGGGTATCAAATTGCTAGATCAGATGATGAAAGTTACGGAGAGGGTCATAGCCCAACTAATTAGTGCTGTCAGTAAGGTGAGAGTTGGCAACAAGTATAGGGAAGAATTCTGGGTGGAAGTAGGGGTTCACCAAGAATCAGTCCGCAACCTCCACTTATTCATCATAGTCCTCCAGGCAATAATAAAGGAATTCAAGAGAGGCTTCCCCTGGGAGCTCCTCTTTGCTGATGACCTTGCTCTAAAAGCTGAGTCACTACCAGAAATAGAGATGAAGTTTCAGTTGGGGAAGCAAAGCCTAGAATCGAAGGGCCTAGTAAGTAGGAAGGCAAACAAATCACAAACCCCTTCATGTTGATGGCCATGCTCAATCTGTAGAAAAGGTATAGGTAGTAACTCCATAAGATGTACCCGGTGTAAGCTATGAACACATAAAAGGTGCAGCAATATTAAAGGAAGGTTAACTGGGAAGATAGTTTTTGTGTGTGACAGATGCACAGGGGCAATAAACACCGAAGATGTGCAGATAACAAATTCCATTACATGCCAGGGGAAAAAACTAGAAATAGTTGATAGCTTCTGCTACCTAAGCGACCAAGTCTGTAGTGGGGTTGGATGCTCTGAGAGCATAGCTGCTAGAATAAGGATAACCTGGGCAAAGTTCAGAAAGCTCCTACCTCTGCCAGCAACAAAGGGCCTCTCACTCAGAGTGAATGGTAAATGTATGATGCATGCGTGTGAACTGCCATGCTACACAGCAGTGAAACAAGGGCCATGACTACTGAGGATATGTGTAGGCTTGAAAAAAATGAAGCTAGTATAGATATTTCAAAATTATGATGCTATGATGCTAGGTGTTTCCATTATTTTGTCCAACCCCTGTATATGATACACACACTCACACACACACACACACACACACACACACACACACACACACACACACACACATATATAAATATCATCATCTTCATTTAACGTCCTCTTTCCATGGTGGCATATATATGTATGTGTATATATATATATATGTATATATATATATATATATATATATATATATATATATATATATATATATATATATATATATATATATATATATATATATAGAAGAAAATGGATATAATAACAATGGGAAACTCGTGGTTTTCACTGATATGTCTTTAATTAAATAGATAACAAAGAAGGAAGAAGCAGAGATGAGGGTAGCATTTACAATCATTTCAATTTACTGGTTCAAGTAAATCTCTTCAGAATGCGAATACAGATAAATGCATCAGTTAGGATGCGAAAATAATTGATACATATATGATGGTAATGTAAACAAAGTGCTAATTCTTACATTAAATTTTTGTCCTTGTGCTGGTAAATTCGGTAGGTAGAGGTTTGCTTGTGGTAGATTGATTAGTTTCGTTGGGTAATTAGGGTGGGGTGAGTATTATTTAGGTGCGGGTTTCCTAGTTTAATTAAGCACATTTTTTTCGCACGTGTGTATTCTGCGTATATATTTGTATATATATATATATATATATATATATATATATATATATATATATATATATATATATACTCACATGCGCACATACATGTATATGTAAATATATATATATACATATATATATATATATATATATATATATATATATATATATATATATATATATACACACACACACACACACACACACACACACACACACACACATATATATATATATATATATATATATATATATATATATATATATATATATATACACATATATATATATATATATATATATACACACACACACACACACACACACACACACACACACACACACACACACATATATATATATATATATATATATATACAAACAAAGAGAGAGAGAGAGAGTAAAGATTATTTGCCAACATCATCTCCAGCTGGCTATCAACACACTATCTGCATCGGTAGCCAGCTGGAGACAATGTTTCCTAGGGCTAAATAACAGTAACATTTGTGCTAATCAGGACTGCCACATTATGTTGGTAAATAATCTTTACCCTAGATTACTGATACTGAATGTTTCTTATTCAGAGATTTAGAAATAATAATTTTTCTATTTCTATATATATAGTAATGCTTTGATATATGAGTTAATTTGTTTCCAGAGACTGCTCATAAAACAAAAACTCATAAAGCAGAACAATAATTTCCCATAGTAGCAATGTTATAAATCATAATTCGTTCCCTGAAAAATATTTTACCTATAAAATTTATACTAATTGTAAATAAAAGGCAATAAAATGACAGTAGAATGTAAAGAATATTTTATGTAAAGTAAACGGAATATCAAGATCGTTTGTGATAAAAAAAAAAAACTATTATTATTATATTCATTTTCTGAATCACTTTCCCTTGCACTAGACTTGGGCATGCCATCACTTGTAGACATGATCACCGATTCGCAAGCACTTGTAGGTTTCTTTTTAAAAAACAAGTCTAGAATTGTTTGCTTAGAAGAAGCTTTTTAACGTTCTCTATAAATTTCTCGTTAACATGCAGAAGCATTTGTTATGGTAGTAGAAACTTTTGCACATAATTCAAAATTTGGATCTTGTGCTCGAACTCTGCAAGAAGTTAATAATATTTTTTGACTAAAACACAACTGGAACCCTAAGTAAGGCATGTGTAAAATTTGAGTGAAATTGGTTGCGTAGTTCTCGAGTTTTAGGGATTCACACAGACAGACAGACAGACAGACAGACAGACACACATTCTCATTTTTATATATAGAGATATATATATATCATCATCATTGTTTAATGTCCATTTTCCATGTTGGCATGGGCTGAACTGTTTGCCTGAATACTGACAAGCCAGTAGGCTGCACCAGGCTCCAATCTGATCTGGCAAGATTTCTACAACTGGATGCCCTTCCTAACACCAACCACTCTGAGAGTGTAGTGGGTGCTTTTTACATGTCACCAGCATGGGAGCCAATCAGGGGGCACTGGCATCGATGACATTTGAATGGCGCTTTTTACATGCCACCACAACAGGAAGCCAGTTAGAGGGCACTGTTATCAACCCACACTCGAATGGTGCTTATTAAGTGCCACCAGCATGGATGCCAGTCAGGTGGCTCTGGCATCAGTCACTTGACTCAATAGGTTTTCTCAAGTACAGCATATTGCCTGATGATTCAAGAATACTTTTAAATGGGCTGGATATGTGACACTGGCATCAGCCAAGGCTGCGATCTCACTTTACTTGCCGGGTCTTCTTGAGCACAACATATCTCAAAAGATCTGTTTCTCTGTGAGGCCCAATGTTCAAAGGTCATGCTTCACCACCTCATCCCATGTCTTCCTGAGTCTACTTCTTCCACAGGTTCCTTCCACTGTTAGGGTGTGACACTTCTTCACACAGCTCTCCTCTTCCATACGCAGCACATGACCATACCAGTGCAGTTGTCTCTCTTGTATACCACGTCTGTTGCTTCTTATGTCCAACTTTTCTCTCAGAGTACTTACACTCTGTCTATGTGCACACTGACATTACACATCCAGTAGATCATACTAGCTTCATCTCTTTCAAGCCTACGCTTGTGCTCAGCAGTCATGGCTCATGTTTCAATGCTGTGTAGCAGGACTGTTCACACACATGCATCATATAATCTTCCTTTCACTCTGAGCAATATATATATATATACCAAGTGTAACATAAAAATTGTCACACTTACAAATTCTTAAAATTTCTTAAATCCAATAAACAAATCGATTAGTAATTTTCCATTTTTCCATATAAGAACACCAGTTTTGTAAGAATCAGTGAAATATCCGTTAAGATATTTAGTTAGAAAGAGAACAGGCTCACAGTGTCTTCCCAAATGATCAATGTTGAGAGGACTAAGATCATTCAGTACCAACATTCACTCTCTGGCTTCCATCTTCAAAGTCCATTCAAGAATCATCTAGAGAATTGTGAATAAGTTTGAGAAAATGGAAATAGTGGAAAGGAAAACTGGATCAGGAGGTCATAACCACAAGAAGGATGATCATTTCAATCCGGAGCTAAAGAGATCAATCTGATGAGATCCAGCTCAATCTATAAGGTGTTTGGCATGTGAGAGAAGAGTTTTGGCTATGAAAGTACTAAGAGCTGTGACAAAAGACTTGAGAACGAAATTGTACTGAGACCTGTGAGGTACCTTGTTACTCCAGGACAAAAAGTTAAAAGGTTGGAGAAAGTGAAGATCATTTTGAGCAAAGTGAAACAATCCTGGAGTGATCTTTTACACAGATTAGAAGAATTTCACCGAAGATATTCACACAGCCATGCACAACAACCATGTTCTGGCTTTACCTCCTCACGAGAGAAGCCAAATTTGTCATTTTCAAGTTCAAAAACTCTGCCAAGTCGATGATTTTTACTCGTGTGGCCTGTGAAGGCAAGAAGATGCCATTGATCATCATTGAGAAGGCTGACAGAAATTTGTTATGTTCTGGTTTTGAAAGATGTAAAGACCTGAATTCTTTCTGAATATCCTGAGGTAAGAGATGAGTGAAACCCCAACAAGATCGCTAAGAACTTCAAGTTTACATTACAGTAATAGCTCAAAACTTTTTCAGGTATGAGTTTGGGAACAGGTTTGAGGTTAAGGATTCTTAACCTCCTTCATCACTTGATTTGAACCCTTTAGACTTCAGCATCTGAAATGAACAGGTCAGAAAAGCTTGTGAGAATCCTCACAGTAACCTGAAAGCTCTCAAAAACTTCATCCGTAGGACGTAGGAGGAAGATATTGATGAGGAATTCATTAAGAAAGCTTCTGGTGCAATCATGAAGAGTGTTGAGGAAGTTATTGCCAAAAGAGAAGCAACTCTTGATGTCTATCAAGTAGAATTTTGTTCAGAATAGGTGCAGGAGTGGCTGTGTGGTAAGTAGCTTGCTTACTAACCACATGGTTCTGGGTTCAGTCCCACTGCGTGGCACCTTGGGCAAGTGTCTTCTACTATAGCCTCAGGCTGACCAAAGCCTCGTGAGTGGATTTGGTAGACGGAAACTGAAAGAAGCCCGTCGTATGTATATATATATATATATATATATATATATATATATATATATCTGTGTTTGTGTGTCTGTGTATGTGTGTCTGTTTGTCCCCCAACATTGCTTGATTGACAACCGATGTTGGTGTGTTTGCGTCCCCATAACTTAGCGGCTCGGCAAAAGAGACTGATAGAATAAGTACTGGGCTTCAAAAAATAAGTTTGTATTATTTTTGTATTAATTTTGTATTATTTGATTCTTTTGTCCGAAGAATTTCTAATGGGAGATATCTTACATGTTTCTCTTGTATGTACAATTTTGTAACTCCTATTAGCAAATGAAACATATGTAACTGTGAATAAATAAAACCAAAAATTTTTTGAAATCTCCTGTTTTGATGTATGTGCATATATCAATAGATAAATATGTACACATATACATACACACACCCATATACACCCACACCCACACTAGACATACACACTCATACACACACACACACACACACACAATTGCTTGAACTTATATATAGATAAATGATTCTTAGTAAAATAAACAGTGCAGTTATTATTATTAGTACTAACAGTAGACTGTTGCTGTTTTATTCTAAGAAACATTTATATGAAACTTGATAAAGCCTGAGACAACCAATAAGTACAGTTATTCAAACATCCGGTTGCAATAGTTTGTATGAAGTTTTAAGATAACAGCTTTACATGATATTAATCATTTATTTAAATCTTCAATTCTTTATTTTTTATTTTATGTAACTCTTTTTTTCTTCAGGGAAAGTCATTTTTTTTTCATTCTTGTTTTTGGAGTGCTGGAAGATTTGTTTCCCTGGCAGTTTTTGTTGAAGTTTATCTCAATTATCAGTTTGGTATTACTTTTAAGATAGTAATAGTAAATATTACTTTGATGCTATTTTGATAGTAAATATTATTTAAGAATCAGTTGAGTAAACAAGAATCATAAATAACCGACTGAAATTTGACAACTTACATTCCATTATTAACTAGCACAGGTCTGGATAACTGATAAAGACACTTGTGTCTAAATTACTGAATTAATTAATCTTAGTTGTAAATTAAAAACAATGAAGTGCAGTATACATCTCATTATTGTATTGAAAAAGCATGCTGTGTATTTAACTGAAGAATGTTTTGTTAGCTTGCAGTTCTAGACACAAATCTTCTCTTAGGCAAAACATCAGTAGATTTGTGTTTCTGTACAGAAAGACATCCATTCTCAGCTACTTACAGTGGATGACATGCACAAGAATCTATCATGCTGATCCTCTTCAAGTTTTCCTCTCTCTCAGCATTGAAGTGTTAAAACAAAATTAACTCCCATCAGATGCAATTATCTTGATTTTCTCTTCCTGGGGATCATGGATATCCATTCAAATAGCTATGTGGAAAGGTGGTCTGAATTTTACAATGTACTTTCAAACACCTACAAATTTGTATATTCGTATTATGTTTATGATAAAACAGAGGAAAGCATTGTGGTTTGACATCAGCCAGAAGTAATCCAAAGGAAATTGAGAAGTCGAAATTTAACACTATTGTTGAAATCCAGAGCAAATTGCAAAAGGTTCTCAACTTGCTTATGGAAAATGAATTCCAGGTTGGATTCCAAAAGTAGCAGGAATGCTTGGACTGGTGTATTGCTGTACAAGGTGACTATTTTGAAGGAGATGATCTTAAAACTTAGGTAAAAGTGTTTTTATTAAATATAACAAATCTGGGGAACCTTTTGATATCACCTCGTATCATATATACAATAGCAAGTCAATAATCCCTCACAACTCTTAAAAAATGGTGTGTTATTAAGGCAGTTACTTTCCAGATTTTAATCATATTCATTATTTCAGTGAGTTCATCTGAAGTGGAATCATTAAATTTGATGTGAAGATCATGTTTGATAGTAGTTATTGTAGGTCTAACTGAAACTATGGAGAAATTGTTGAGAAAGTTTGGAAATGTTTTTTTAGTTATTCCTGTGGTCATTTGGCTTTTAGTTTCAACTTGTTCTTATTTCCCTGCTACTAATTTCTTCGGCAGTTTGCCATACCAGGAAGGATTGTTCATTTGTTGATGGTTGTGCAATCAGGTCTGTTTTGTTTTCAATATATTTTTTGGGGTTAAAATTCATACATATAGGGCTTTCTTATAAGTAGGTTATCTCCCTTGGCTAGGCGGCACTCCATGTAGACAATTAAACTTCCGCAGACTATCCACGCTATTGTTATTGTTTTATGTCTTATCATGGATATAAAGCAGCTTGATGATTCAGCTATCGAAGTACTTACTGTGCCTGAGTTAAAATATTTAAGATTATATGGACAGTATGTTACTGGAAGAAAGGCGGACTTGATTGAAAGGTTGAAAGGTATAAAAATTCTGTCGATGAAGAATGTCAACAAAGTAAATTCATCAAACGATAAGTCTGAAGTATCGGACGATACTTCAGACAGGAATAAGCAGAAGCTTATATCACCTCTCGGTGAAGTATTGCCTGATTCCAATCTGTTTTCAGCAACCATTCATTGATTTGGCCATGAGCATGATGAGGTGTAGAAGAGGTAGGGACAGTCACACTATAAAGTCTAATAATTAGAGGAATATTAGATTCAATGCTGTAAATTTATTATTTAATCAAACAAACACACACACACACACATATATATATATATATATACAAAAATAAGAGGAATGACCAGCAAAAGTGGACTCCTATATGCTAGAAATAGATGCCGATTCGGCATCTATTCCTAGCATATAGGAGTCCACTTTTGCTGGTCATTCCAATTATTTTTGTATGTAATATAATTTTAATCTTCGGATTTTTTTAATATGCTAGACCACTGGTTCTAATTGATTAATATCAATTTCTACCCTTATTAATAAATATATATATATATATATATATATATATATATATATATATATATATATATATAAAGAAAAATATCATAGCTAGGCTTACTCAAAATTCCCACATTCATTCAGAACATTAACAACAATTTCAATGTATTTATTATTTGAATGCAAAATTCTTTATTAAAAATACCTCTACACCAACACAACAATTATTAGATTAGACATTCGTGTTTAGCCCAATGTACAGCACTCGAATTTGTTTCCCTTTTGAATTTTAACATGTTCTAATCTGTTAATGAGGAGATAAATCAAAGAGACATTTCACTCATCTACTAACTGCATATATGATCATGCACTTATTGATATTTTAAATACTTTGTTTGGAAAAACGGATGGCAAGGGGTGATCTTTCGATGGTCCATTAAAATTGACAAAATGCTGGGAACACATTTGGCTATTTGCAGTGTAAACAAAGTCTTTCCTCACAAGTCTCGATCTCTGAAGCCAAATACGACGAATAGCTACGTTTGCAGGATATCTATGTAGTGAAATAACTTTGCCGTCTACCATCTCCTCTCTATAGTGGCTGCATATACAGCAGTATTTGCGTGATTTCTTCGGAGACATTAACCGGTGGGTACAGTATGTGAGTCATTACTCTGCGGAAGTTAAAGCAAGTCACTGAGCATGTGTACATGTCATACAGGTGAGTTCCAATCAGGGGTGGATAACAACCTTATAGGAACCACCTATAAACAATATTTTGCTGAGCTATTTTTGAATTTAGGGATATTTGTTGTGGAAGGTTTGGTTGACTGTAAATGAGCAGCCTCCTTCAAGTGACTGTGCACTTCAGTATGTGTTTTAGATTCCCCCAGGATTCAGTGTTTGAATTTTGTCTCAATGGGGAGGTATTCTTCTGCCACTTATTGATTAGAAGTGGCAAAACTGTTATATATTGCATTAAGGGAGTCAGATAAATCAGTCAGAAGAATTACTGTGGGAGTCAGGGTTAAAAATAAGCAAGCAGTCCCACTGTTTGTAGAAATGTCAAAAACTTACAAGTTTGTCTCTCAAGGCAAAAACAGAGCAGAGTTGTCTTAGATAGGGTATACTTTATGAAGTAGTAGTAGCAGCAATGGTCTCTAGAAAAACACAAGAGCTAAAGTACAGTCCTCTGACAGAGGCGCTGACTTCTTTAGTAATGTAGGCATTTTGCAAGGTAAAATATTCATGCTATTCCTATTTATCATCTGCATAGACTACACCCTTTGTAATTCAACTGACGATATTTAAGAATCCAGTTCCACTCTTACAAAATCCACCCACTACTACCACAAAAACAACAGACACAGATTATTCTTTAGAGACATCATCTCAGGTACTACCAAACTTCATCATGACCCAGAAAAAGGGAGAAAAAACAGCAGAATATATTGGTCTGTATGTTAATGCATCAAAAACCTTATAAATCTATTACAATCAAGAAGGTTCAATGAGTGAAATCAAACAAAACCGTCAAAAGTCTTACAAGTTGGCTAGATCAACTTTGCTATTCTTTACCTTAAAAAAGAACATGCAAAAATGTTTCAAAAGATTAAACAGTAGAATCCTGCTCACAAATATAACAGTAGCCTTATACTCTCAGCAACACATCAAGAAAATTCGACTTCATCCCCTAACTTACTTATGAAGATTGAAGTAGCAGTTAGCAGAAATACATATATATTGATTTCTTTTTCTTTTCTCTCTTGGTGCGCTGGTGCTGTCATGGTTCCTTTATTACTCTAATACATAAATGTAAGAAACCATATATAACCCAGTTCTTCTAGCTGATGGTAATGTTTATCAGACCTGGTGAAGAATATTTTCTCTCATTTGCTTAAGCACTGGATTTACAGCCCCTATCATATGAAGAAATACCATGTTTCACTTTCCAAATTCTAAATCAAATTGGTGTAAAAGTATCTCAGGATTGATAGAATAAGTACCAGTAAAACATAATGCATAAGGTAGCAAATGATATTCCATTTCTTTTGCAAAAACAGTCTGGTGATTAAGACAAAGAAGTTATAAAAATTTTATAATTATAAAAAGAAATTATATCTTATACAAGTAATATTAAAGATTTCCCATTAACTCTGCTGTTTTATTCTGGTTCTTATTTCTTCAAAAATGGGCCATATTCCTAAAGCTTCCATTCTTCATGCCATTATTACTGAGATGTAATAGTCGAGAAAAAAGTAGTATTTATTACCATAAATATTGTTCTATTAAGATATGGTTCTTAACTTGTACTATGTCTAGCATATAGCTAGTTTCGCTCACAGTAAATTCCTCATCTTAACAACTGAATATTTCCTCAGACAGCTATCACCATCATTTCCACTCTGACAAGCAGCGTAGCCTTTCTCCTGTCGGAATAGATTTTCTTTGATTGGTCTGCATTTCTCACTGTTTTTTCATTTTCATTCCCACAACCACCCCTTCATCTCCCACCAGAACACTAGCAAACTTCTAAAAGAAGCATTATTTCAATTACTTTTGCTATTTTTATTATAAATAGAAAAGAA